>NC_135359.1:7447500-7755000 GCF_051622035.1 Arctopsyche grandis
TCCCTAGCGAAGTTAATCCGCCACTGATTTCATCTGTAATTTCAGCTAACTTAGATGTAAGAAAAAAAATATATATTGATCGGTAAACTTTGTACGTCATGAAACTTTATGATACGCAATTAATTTTGGTCACAAATTTTAACGGACCAATAAGAATCGCTTGTCTTTGAAATGAGGTATGGTATTGCAGATAACTGTCACAACCTATGTATTGGCCAACGCTTAAGTGGGAAATGTATTATAAACGGGCGAATACGGAATGATATTCGCCACATCATGCAAAAGTTGAGAAATTGGGCTACTAAATAGTATATAAAAACGTGTGTGTCCAATTTATGACTTTATTACATACATACAAATGTGTACATGTGTAATATGATAAGAATATAAATCACTAACTTCAAATTTTCCTCAATGCTTCGATATACATATGTATACATATATTTATTTTATTTTTATTTTATTTTATTGTTACAATCAATATACACTCGTCATTACAGATCGCTCCAATGCGACGAGTGTACGATAACGGTCAGAAATACAATAATACATATACAATCAGAATACATAGCATATAACAATTAATCAGTACAGAAGTAATAATCATAGAGACATCTATGGATTATTTTTAGCGTTAAATTTAGTTAAATAAACACGAAATTATAGAGATGTCTATAGATATATCTATAGATTTCAGATTACTGTGCATAATTTTTACAAATTATACACACAGATTTTGTGACAACAGGAAATGATCTAATACCAATTTTCAGGAACCGCTTCAACAATGATCAGATAAAATTGGCAAACTCTGATAGAGAAACGATCGATTTGGAGTCACAAAACCCCCAAACCTAACCAGCAGTTTGACGAGGACCCGAACCTTCGACCTCAGTGGTGCTAAATATATACGCTACCATTAAGCCAAACTGCTGGCTGAGTATGTATGAGCCGTTATAATTGAAAGTAGCGAAAGTCCAATTTTCAGTTCCAAAAACAATATTTCAGCTTGACTTAATTCACAAATTGCTATCACTACTTAATTTGATATGTCCAGAATCTCGGAAAGGCAGAATAAACTTATTACAGGCCACCAGTGTTTTAAAAATATTTTTAAACACAAAACATTATATGTAATAATTTGCGAGATATTTCTCGAAATGAAGAAAGGTGGACTTAAGCTAATTTCAAATATAAAGACTCATATATTTGTGTGAGTAAAAGAAAAACGGGAATTTCCCAGTGTTCTATGGGACAGTGCTATCAACCGGCAGTTTTCCAAGAGTTTCCGGAAACTCTTCTTTTTATTTAACCTATGGTTAAATGTCTTCATAAATAACTACTCACTTCCACCAGTAATGTGTTTTTGCAAGCAAAATATGTAGTGGCATGTTTGAGTTACAATTAATAACCTGAATTTAAAATGCTCACTTATTCATTCATTATCTGCGAGACAACTTAAAGGCATTTAAAGCATGATAAAGGCATTTCTACACAACCCTAATGACTATTGATAATAATGCAATAGTTAATTGAATCCGATCGAGCATCATCCATAAAAAAACAGGCTGCCAAATATTAAGTAAATTAAATTAAAGACTTTTGTGACTACAAAATCTCAATTGTTGAAGAATCACCAAAAAAATATTCAGTCATATTGAAATAAAGTCCTAAGATTACCTATGATATTATCCTTCTGCTTGAATCGGTATGTGAAATCAAGCTCAATAACATGTGGATCAGTGCGGTGGCCCTTACGGTATAAACTTTGAGTTGATGAAGACTCGAAAAATGAACTCGTACTCAGTGGGGTCGCCCCAGTTTGGGAACAACGGGTATATATTTTTTTTTCGTCCAAAGTACTATTACATGAAAGTTCATTAAATTTTCAAGATTTATATAATTTGTGACACAAATTATATGAATTTTTTGATTTAATAACGGGTTTCCGGAAACCCATGGAAACCATTAGGGTGACACCACTGCTCGTACCAGGAGAACATCCAACCTGGATATTAATTAATAACCTGGATATCCAACCTAGTAATATGGGACAAGTACTCGTGTATGCGTGAGATTTATTCATACATGCGTCTACCCCTACTCTTAATTATAGATCTTGTACAAACTCAGTCATTTAGAAACTCAGTCATTTAGAAACTCAATCATTTAGAAACTTGGTCATTTAGAAACTCAATCATTTAGCCAGCAGAGTAGACTAGTGGTTAGCATATAATGCTTTGAACAGAGTGGTCACGGGTTCAAATCCCACTGGTTTCTACTGGCCAGACCTTGAATTTGTGACTCCAGTTTGATCGTTTCCTAACAAAGTTTGACAATTTATCTGACTTTCATTGAAACGGTTCTAACATTACAACTTCCTTCGTTACATTGGGTAAGGGTATTTCGATCATATTATACTAAAGTGGTCACGGTTAGATTCCCACTAGTAGCTGTTGGCCAGACCTTGGATTTGTGACTCCAGGTCGATCATTTCCTATCAGAGTTTGCCAATTTATCTGATTTTCGTTGAAACGGCTCCAACAAAATTGGCAACCTTACCCATTTTCTCGCAAATCTCAAGTTTTCAGCAATCTCGAATTTCGCTAAACTGTATAAAATGCTGCAAATTTACAAATTTGACCACAGATGTATCTGTGGGTGTGAATTGATATGCATTTACTTTGTATAATATTTGTATCAAATGTACTGGCCAGAAATGCGCATTGGGGTTACCTGTTAGGCCTTCTTGGTATAGATTAAAAATACTATATATAATATCATTTTTCAAGTTCATTTTTCGAGTCTTCATCAACTCAGAGTTTGTGCCGTAAGATGGACCCGGATCAGTGGCGTGCGGTGATTTTTTCCGCACAGCTTTAGGGCAAAAACACACAGTGATACACGTGGCATGTGGTTTTTTTAGATAGTTTTAAACATGTAAAAAAATAGGCCGTGTGTTGCACATGCTCATGGAACGCCCAGCACGCCCCGCCCCAAAATGACGCTCTGGAGTGTTTTCAGTAAATTTTTATCCTTGTATATATCCTTGTAGTGTATGAGACCACCCACAGCGGGGAGCCATGCACACGACGTGCCGTTCTTCCCTGTGTGATTTCGTTCTTACTTATGTATATGTGCGCGAGTAGGACACAAGGGGACTTGATATGACGCCACTTAGTCCCCTTGTATCCTTCTAAGTAAGGCTGTGTGACAAAAAACAATGGCAGGTTTCTAATAAAAAAAGTTTTTTAAAAACAAACCTCTTTTTTAGTTTTGTATATAATATTAAGATATATAAATTATTATTTTGAATAAAAATACCAATAATTTTATTTTACTACCGCCATCTATATATAAAACTAAAGACTACATAGACGTCACCCAGATTTCAAATTTGCAAACTTAAAACGCGTCTTATGGTGCTTACGGACTAAACCAGTGACGATTTTGGGCCAACTTTTTAACCAGCAGGATAAAACCATTAGCGTACAAAATATCGAAATAAAAATTAAAATTAAAAATTGAAATTAAATATCAATATTAAGCTAAAAAGCGAGATTGAGCTAAAATTAGATCATCGTTGATGTTTTGAATTACGACGATACGCATTTACAACCAGAGAAATATTATAATTTCTCTGATTACGAGCGAAAAAAAATCTTATTATTTCTTAAAAGTCGTCACGATATACTACTGTATTTCACTAATCACTATGTGCGTGGTAGACATCATCATTTGCTGGCTGTACCTCCTGCCCGCACAGTCCTTTTTCGAATGGCTCCTATTCCAAGAGCTATTCGACTTCTTAATGAAATCGTTGCTGCCGAGACTGAATGTGATATTTTCCACCTTAATGAGCGTAAATTGTCGGAAATTACTCTAACCCATTTATCTGGTAGTCTGCGCTCATCATTGTTTTCATGATTGATTGTGATTTATAAGTGAAATTTTGATTAACTCTCTTCCATTTGGGCCTTACAGGGATGTTTTGTATTTGTAGTTGTTTCTTACATATTTATTGAAACTGGCTGTAGGTGCAAGGCATTCCTTATGCTATATTTTATTTGATATTTTTACTTTATCTGTTATTATTAAATGCTATTTTTATGTTTATGTATGGATGTATTTATGTTTATGTTTAATTGTTATTTTTTTTTTTTTTTGTGTTATATTTTTTGACCATTGTGGCGCTGTAGGAATCCCTGTTATGCCACAATGGTCTGTTTAGAATAAATAAATAAATTTCAGCCGTCGATGAAACATTTAACAAAAAAACCGTCAGTTTTAAAAGTTGGCCCAAATCGTCGTTGGTTTGGTCCGTACGCAGCATTAAACGATGTTTTATCTCTATCGTAATGGCAAATGATCCATTTACTTATATTGACGAGCAAAATGAGCAATATGGCAAAGTTTGAAAACGATCGGATAAGAGGCAATTTTTTTCCTGAAGTGAAACGTAAAGGAGGTTTGTAAAAAGGGAGAATTTCACCGCACGCTACTGATGTGGATGGTTCTTTAAAATGAAAAGGCAGTTAATTTTAAACACAGCATATAAAAGTGAATTGAAAACACGTGTGATGATGGCAGGGCACTTTGAATGATGCGCGTCGTCACAATGGGCGTCACCACGGAGCAGTTGTGAAGCTGATAGTCTGAGAGCAAACAAGATGGCTTCCGGCCGGCCATTTCTTTGCTTCGGGACCACCTTTCTCCCGCGAGCCACGGTTGCGCAACACAGCCTCTTACAACACGCCATACCATGCCGTTACCAACACTTCCTCAGCGCTGCGCTGGTAACGTTGCATCACAACCACTGAATACCATCAACGCTGACTTGACCAAATGTCACATCTCGCTTCTTCGCCGCCATCGTGCACATTTCGCACAATAATAACAAATAACTGTACTGTCGCATCTACTGTCATAACGGATTTCCCAAACGTCTTTCAATTCAGCGTTAGACGCTTGGTGACAAATGATCATTTCAAATTGCATGCGTTCATTAGCGTGGTACTTACGCTTTACACGCAACACTAAGCAGTCCTTGGAATTGCAGGAAACGGAATTCCCCCGTCAGTACTTCAGTGTACTTTGAAGAGCCTCGTACTTTAAACGACTTTAATCGGCTATGATTGAAACATTAAATCGGGTCATGACAAATCGGTAATACTAATTTGATAAAATATAATTTGAGAATGAATCTTACATACTTTAAACACATGAACAAAATTAGGTACCAAAAGTGCACATGCAGATTTACAGAACCTGGACCTTAGGAAAAACTGCAATTTTCCATCATGCTAAATTTAAATGCTACTAGCCGTGTATAAAATAAATAGAATTGAACTTTTATGTTCATAATGACAAATGTTTGTGGTTAGACATTTCATCGGAAAATTTCCAGTGTCTTAGTCAATCTCGATTTATATACGGTTTGATCAACGGAATGACTTTTAATTTTGCAATGACCTTTTAATATTAACTAACATACTATAATTATTACAATATTACAAGACATATATAAATTTTATAAATTCGGAGAGTGTTTTACAATCAACAGTGTAAATCCATCAATGTATACATATGTACATACATACATATATACTTATTTATTTATTTCAACTTTGGATAATTGTGCCATTACAAAAATTCCTATGGAGCTACAATGTTATATACATACAATATGTTAGCAGCAATTGTTCAATCAGCAATGGAAGCAGTCACAAAACAAATAATAATAGTTGAAAATAAGGAAAATAATTGAAAATGTCTTGCATCAACAGTCAGCATCAATATATGTACATATAAGAACCAGTCATGAATACAAAACATACACAAAAGGAATAAATGAGATTGAAATTCGCTCATAAATCACATCTAATTACGGAAATAATGATGAGTGCAGGCTACCAGACAAGTAGGTTAAAATAATATTTTAATTAAAATATTATTTTAATATTATTTAATATTATTTTTTTATTTAAAATAATATTTTCAATATTTCCACTATTTTTATACTTTAGTTTAGTTATGTAATGTGCTATTTAATCATATTATAGCTTTCATTCTTTTCCTTTTCATTTGTTTATTTTGTATTTACCTTTTTCATTTGTTTTTTATATTTGTAAATTTCAATTTCTTCTTATATTCTATCTTATAACCTTTTCCAAATATTTTAATACTATAGTTTAATTATGCAATGTACTACATATTTTGTCATGCCTTTATTCTTTACTTTTTAATTTGTTTTCCTTATATTTATCTTTTTCATTTTTGTAAAAATCTATTATTGGACTCGGATGTTACATATATTATTTATTTACTTTTTGTTTTTTTTATACCTATCTCTGTACATCCTGTCTGTTGATTTTTCAATTAATAAAAATAAAATAAAATAAAATAAAATAATCTTTGATTACCTACGTTCACTGAGATGGAAAATATCACGGCAGCAACGGTTTAATTAAGAAGTCGGATAGCTTTTGGAATAGTAGCCATCCGATAAAGAATTATGCGGAAAAATGTACAACCATTACATGATGATATCTACCACGCACATATGTAATTATCTATTTCAACAACGACCGGGATGACGTATTAAAAGCTGTATTAGATGACCATGTAGAAGCTGAAGAATAAACGAAAATAATGAGAAGTTCAAGTGAATTATACTCAAGCTGCCCAAAAGGAAGGGAGTACGTTAGAGATATGTGTAATATCATTACTCTCTCCTATATAGAAAACGAAGGAATACTTAGTAAATATATAATTCTTGTAAGATGTCGTCGATTGTTACCAAGGGAAATTTAAGGTGGTCCAAAAGTCTACATTCGAAATACGACATACATACATGCATGTAATAACTGTGTGAAAGTTCACCGATGGTTTATTTGCAACTCTCGGTTTATTCGCGGACGGCCATATGTGTATAAGTAATTATCATACATTTCGTTGTCGTATTCCTCAAAATTTTTCGATAATAAAAACTTAATTTTCATATAAATCGTAATTCAATGCGTAATGCATATTTGTTCAAATTTAGCCTTGTGGGTTTCGAATGTAACCGCGCGTTTAGGTTTCTCGCGCGTAAATACGAATGGGAAGTGTATCTAATATGGAAATTCCAAAATTTTCCCGAAATTGAATTTAATGATTAATAAATCTATTTTAATTCGATGTTTCATCCTTTCAAAAATAATTAGCATGCTATTTCTTTGTATTTTGGTTAATTAATAATACAATGTGTTTACAACTATACATAACAGTCGTAAATTATTCGTTTGGATCAAATTTTGAATACATATGTATTTATTTATACAGTATTACGTGTACTTGTATAAGAGAGGGAATCTCAGCATAGTGTACAAAAACAATGCGCATATTTTATTGCAAAATGATCGCGAATAATCAACGCACGCGCATTTTAAATCTGGAAATCACTCCGGCATGAAGTATGCATGTGTTGTTACTACATACATACATACGTTTTCATACTGTTTGGGCATCTTCGGTTATTTCGCACATTTACGTAATTGAACCGGATCAAAAGTGGAGCGTTGTTCTCGGTCTTGTGCGAGCGAAATTACATCAGTTTTGTGCAAAATCGTAAGCAACTATGGAATTAAGCAATCGACTGTTGTAATGCTGTTTTCAAGTTATGATTTTTCCACTGCAGAATCTATCAAACTGATGAATCAGTCGCTCGTTGGATAATGACCGCTAGCCGGCTGCAGATCTTTGAATGTTACCGTTTTGCTGGATTTGTATTATGTGTATGATTTGTGTAAGATTTTGGATAATGTTTTTAGAAACACAAAGGAAAGCTTTCTTAATGTCGATTCTTAAGGTTAAAACCACATACATATTAGTCATACTTTGACAGGAAAAAAGTAATACAAAAAACACAAAAGAATTACGACAAAAAGTTAACGATATTTTCTGAATAATATTTGCCGACTAAGAAGCTGCTAAAAAATTATGTTTTTCCATCGATTTTTCGGACAAATAAATTTTTCATATTTAATCAAAATTTTCCTGAAGTACGAACGAATTTTTTACGAACGTGTTTTATTATTCCGGTTCGTTAAATATTGAACTTTGCAAGATTCAGACTCTAATTGATGAAATATATAAAAAAATGTTTGATAAACTATTTTTTTTATATTACGTGTTTCCATATGATCAAATTATGACTGAAATATTTAGTTTATATACACTAACTATATGATATTTCAATTTATTATTTGATATTAAACTCAATACTGTGTTTATTTTATATCAGAAGCAAAATAAACGCAGATGCGGAAACAAACAATAGATGCGGAAAAACTCAATTGATGATTCAATTTATATTGGGAAATAACAACAAAAGGTGTAATGTTAAGGTCTTAATCAAAAGAAAGCATTGTTCTTAAGAACCTTTATTTTATTTATAACTTTAATATTATTATTAATATTGATAAGAACACTGAAAAGTGCACTTTTTGTTTTTGTTAATTCGTACGATCTTATTATTTATATAAGTTTCTCCTACATTTCTTTAAATCGCTATCAAAAATAAACACATATGTCAATACAAGAATAAAATAAATATAATAATTAAGTATTAAAATTCTGACCCGAAAAGTACAAGCCGATAAAATATCACCGAAAACTCTTCTGGGGTTGAGTTTTGCCAGGGATCGCGATGACATAGATAAGGCATGCTAGCGGTTTGTTTTGCTATCTAAAAAAAACACATGCCACGTACCACTTTGTGTGTTCCTTTTAATAAAATACATATGTAATAGTATGGATTCAATATTTTAGTTTTTTTTTTTAATATTATATAATAAATGGCAATGAGAATATAATATGTATACATAAAGGCGAATTGAAAATTTTGAAAACGAATACCCAGTATGAAGCTTAAATTTGTCATTGTTTTTTTTTCACGTTTTTTTAGTAAATTATCATTTCCGATGATGAACTTCATCAAATCAAATAGTGGAAATAGTTTGAAGGACAATTTTAAATAGAAAATAGCATGTTTCTTGAAAAATTTTTGTTTATACGTGTATGGAAAGTACTTCAATTCGGAAAAAAAATCCCTATGGCTTTATTAATAGGTAGCTTAAAATCTCATTTCAATAATTATTATTTTATTTTTATCATACACACACTTCTACCATAGGTGCCATGTAAGGTTACCCCAAGGCGACACACATATATGGCTGAATTTTACGTACTAAAGTACTTAACAATTCCAAAAATTACAATACAATTATTATATACATAATACGATAGCGTCATATATTGACAAACTGGTAAAAGCAACAATCAACAAATTCGGGTGACGAATTTCGAGAAACACATTCAATAAACAATATACATATGTACATATGTAGATAAACATATTTTTATTAAATATGATAATATATCAATATCCATCGAATTCACGAGAAAATGAAGGGTGAGGATGCTGATTTTATTGGATCCTTCACAACAATAGATAAATCGGTAAATTCTAGCAGGAGGCGGTCGATCTGGATTTTAACAACCATCCAGATCTAACCAGCACTGCATATACATAGAATAATATCTCGATCCCGCCGGGATACGAACCCATGACCTCTGCATTGGTAAATAATTTCTTAAGTAGGGACTAATCTCTGACTGATATAATATGGAACCTACCGAAATAACAGAAAATAAACTGAATATTCAACCTCTTTTTCGAATATTCATATTCATATTGTTGTAACATGTGGCGTGAACTATGTGTCAATGCAATTGATCGTATTGAGAAAAGATTTTCATCCTTAGAGCAGTTAATACGAGGCTTGAATTCTCCTGTACTTATTAGAAGTGTTGTGCCTTCTCCTTCTGTTTCTCTCGTTGCTGATGCAGCCGTGAAGATGGGCAAAAAGAAAAGAAATAGACGTAAATCTGGTCTGCGAATTAATCATGAAAAACCTGGACAACCCGCATTACCTGACCGACCTTCGGCTGAACAACCTCCACTTAGACGTAAATTTGAGGTGGGAACAGCAGCTTCTGGAATTAATGTTTCCGTCAAAAGGAATGTCAATATACATATATGGAAGCTCTCATTGGACACTTCGTGTGACGAGGTTTTGACTCACGTTAGTGCCATCTGTGGATTAAAGGATGGCATTGTGGTTTCCCCTCTTAATGCACGAGGATCTTATACATCCTTTAATGTATCTGTTCCTGCTTCTGTCGCTGGCCTGTTATTTTCTGCTGGTTCTTGGCCTGCTGGTGTTCATTTTGGTAGATTTAAAGATTGGGGAATGAGCATTAAGAATAAAAAATCGAATACTAATACTACTTCTATGTCTGCCACTGACGTTGCTTCATCATTAGAGCTGCGCCCAAGTGTTTCATTTGCTGATGTTTGTACGGGAGCTGCTAGATGTTTGAAGCCTGATATTAAAACTACGTCTGCAAGTATTAGTGAATCTTCTATGGAAACGGTCGCAGTGACGTCGATGTTTGCCTCTTCTCCTACATCTGCCTGCTCAAATGGTCCTGATAGTCGTGATTCTGTTGTGACTGTGTTGGCTTCTTCTTCTGCTTCCTCTTCCGTTTCCTCTTCCGTTTCGTCTCCATTGGCTCAATCAAAACTGCCATTTCTTGTCTCAAAGAAAGTCACGCGCCAAACTGGGAGACCGAAAATTGGTAATTTATTACCAAAATGCACGTGGTCTCAGGACAAAGCTGGCTGCGTTTAATTCCGCCGTTTCTACTACATATTTGTGATGATATGGTAGCACTAACGGAAACATGGTTGACTTCATCATTTTTTGATGCTGAACTTTTTGATTCTTCCTGGAGGCTGCATCGTCGCGATAGAGTAGATCGACGTGGTGGTGGTGTATTATTTGCTTGTCGTGATTGGTTTCGGTCAGTCCGGATGACAAATTTTGAAACTCTATCTGGTGAGGACTTATGGAATTCATAACTTGAAAATCATAATCGAGAAAGAATATTACGAAATACAAAAACCTTGTAAACATAGAATGAATTCAAGACGATAAACGATATATAATAATAATAATTATTATTTTTAGTTGTTTGTGTATATATATGTTTTGTTTTTGTTATGTCTAATTTATTATTTTGTTTCTTGTCTTTTCTGTTATATTTTTGACCATTGTGGCGCATTAGGAATTCCTGTAAAGCTACAACGGTCCAAACTTTAAATAAATAAATAAATAAATATTCATATTCCGATTCATTCAAGCAGGAAATTATTCAAGCACACCCCTGTGGGAAAAACTTTTCATGGGGTATATATTTATTTATTTATTAAAAACAATATTTTCTCAAAACACTGACGCTAATTAAGTCTCTACACATTTATTTCTCTATCAATTCTATATATATAACCCCAACCATAGGCCACTACAGGTTGCTCAAAGTGATACCTATGATCAAAATTTTGTACATAAATACCAAATACCATAATTTTACATGATGATTCTCCACAAAATATGAGTTGAAAACACTGCGACAACCCATGCCACTCAACTCTCTCAGCAGTTCCGTTATTCAGTGATCTGGGAATCTTATTCTGTACGAATTTCAATTTTGGACTATGTTCAATACTACCTGGAAAGGCTTGCCGGGTACTGTACTTGTTTACTTTGTACATGTTCAAAATGCAACGCCTGTCGGCCTTTTTCATGCCCATGGACTTGCTGGCAAAACGCCGATCGGTGTTATTCAGTATTCAAAGGGTTAAGTACATGCCTCAGATATGACACCTTTCGGACCTTGATAACTCTTCAGCAACTGTCTATCTACTCTCGCCCTTTGCAGCACATTTTCATTGCTGACCATGTCGGTCCATGTAATCCGTAATATTCTACGATGCATCCACATCGTGATTTTTACCACCCCTATAACTAAAGAGCGGACCAACTTTGCGCCGTTCTTTGTTCGTTTTTCGCCGTGCATTGTTCATTTTTATGATTAACCTTTTTTTACGCTCTCTAGCTTTGTAGTTTGCCCTGTTTCCTGGAAAAACCACGCTTCCAGTCCTACCTCTACCTTTAATTCCTACTCCGCTCAACAAAACCCTTTAATGATCCACTGATATATATTATATGTATATACATAGCACCGTTTACCATGCACCTTTTTTTTTGATCTTTCGACTTAAGATCATTCGATTTTCGATCTTTGCCTTCCGATATTTGCTTTTTCGACCTTTTCACTTTCGGTGCCGTGAGGTAGTCCCGGTTTTTATAATTAGAGGTAGGACCGGAAGCGTGCCGTCTATTGTTCAAACCTTTAACAATGCATTTACAACATTTGAACAATGGACGGCCCCCTCAGGGTCCGGGCTTTAGAACTTATAATTAGTCTTAGGATGGATGCTTTTCAAATAACAACAGGCTGCTCCACTAGTGTTCAAAGCATTAAAACATAAAAAAAAAGTTTTTTCTAAGGAATTGACAACAGTCAATCATTTTTTGTGCGAAAATCATCCATCTTGGGTCATAAATGCAGGCCTAAAGTTGTCGTTTCGGTCACTTTGAAAGTCTTCAGTTACCATATATACATAATCTTTAATAATCCTTAATGATCCTTTAACCCTTTAATGATCCTTGTGTACTTAAATTACTTTATTTTTCCTTTGTAAGGTCTCACCTTGAATTTGCCTCAATTATCTGGTCACCTTTTTATTTATCCCATATTAATTGTATTGAGAAAGTCCAACTTAAATTTATTAAATCCTTACGCTACCTTTTTCCCAACTATACCCATTCTACTGTTTCCTTACTTGAATGAGGTTGATTTCAGAATCCCAGTTAGGTATTCTAGACACGTTGCACTCTTTTCACTTAATCCTTACTTATTCCCAATACTAATTCCCAAAAATATCCTTATCTGCAGCGTGTTTATCGTATGTTTAACGGGGAGCTGAATGACGTTGATCTATTCGGTATTTCCTTACACCAATTCAGGACAGCCATCAGGAGAGTTTTAATTGATTAATCCATTTCTATTATATATTCTTTATCAAATTATATTATATCACTTAATGTTTATCCAATTATATTATATTACATTATGTTTAATTATGCATTGTCTGATTTAGTCATATTTTAGTTTTTATTATTTTATTTTTCAATTATTTGTCTATATGTACTATGTAGATATGTATATTATGTATTTTGTAAAAATCTATAATTGGAGCTCAGATGCTATTTTGTTATATTTATTCTTTATTTTTATGAATTTCTACATCTGAGGCCTGTTGATTTTTCAATAAATAAATAAAATAAAAATAAAATAACATACACGAGCTAACTAAGTTTGTATTGAAAAAAAAAATGAGACAAAACTTGAGCTTCATACTTTGTGCAAATATACATATAGGAGACACATAATTCTAGAGAACAAAACATAACCATTATGGGGTTAGGAAATAACTCACCTGGAGGTTGTCGGGTGCACATACCAGCTGAGGTTAGATTACCAACAGCAGTTCGTTTGGCACTTTGTCCAGTGTACGGATTGGTCAATACTTTGTCACGGTCTCGTCCCCACTTGCCTCTTAGAAGAAGGTGAAATCCGAAGGTAGTTCAGTCTGCAATCGGCATCGGTTCAGGTGAGGTACGTACCGCTCGAACCGCAGCCATTGATCTTTGTTTAACCGAAACCGCTCTGAAACGTCATCCATTACTTAAAATCATCAAAAAAAAAAAGTGTTCCGAGTCGGAAAATTCAAGGTGCATCCGAATACACACACACACCATTTCGAAACAACCGACGTACGTTCACCATTTAATAATAACACACAACGATGAAACGATAACAACTGCAATATAAAACCGTTCAAATATCAGTTGCATATTTGGATACAATCAATTGCACGTTGGAATTGTTTTTGGGTATTAAAAAAAAATCAATCAATCAACAATAATGTTGCAAGTGTCGTGTTGATAATTATAAGTACATTTTCTATAAGCAAGTTGACTGGTTTTTCTGCTTGCCAAGGTTCACTCGATTTCTGGTAAGTCGTAAGTACGCGCATTGCGAAAGTGCATTCTATGTATATGGCGATCGATATATTCATTTTCCACTGTTTCTATTTCAATCTTAGATGATGTTTGGATATGCTTTTAAACGTCGGCATATTAATATGCATCTTTCGGACTTGGTTCACGTTTGAAATGGACATGATTCACAGTGTTGTAATACGTTTTTCAAGCATGAACGAGAAACGAGAAATCGAACGATACATATGCATATGTATATGTATATAGGTACATTACTCACGTTATTTCCGATCGAAATGAATATTCATATTATTAATAATAGTTTGAACTTTTGCCTCGACTATTATTCAGCTTATGTCTAATTAAATAGTCGATCAATTTAATTATATTTAATATCAATTATTTTATTGTACGTATATTTTGTATGACGTGTAATGATAAACCTAGCATGTATATAAAAAGCTTGTTACTACGTCACATATAAATACGAATACGCTGCATAATCGATTTGAAAGTTTAACTTAATTTCATACCGAATGATGTAAAATATTTTGCAATAATTACACCAAGGAATTATATCATACGATTACTTGCGCTATTACGCTGTTGTGAATTAAGGTTGCTCTGAGACGATATGTGTATGAATTTATGTTATTAAAAAAATGTCAAAACAAGCTTGCAAAACTTTCATATTGTAATTATTACAATATGTAAATATGTGTGTCAGACTTTGAGGAAAATTTATTCCGTGTAGCAATTTCAACATCCTTTAATTTCGGTTAATATTTACAAGGAAATAACTGTTGACGTCATAAAATCTTAAATAAATATATCACATTTTGCACGTTTTGGCGTCACAAATGTCACAGCTCGCTTCAACTTTTCAATTACATTCGAATCGTTCCGTGACGTCACAGCATCAAGCGTGCAAAAACTGAATTACTAGATCAATCCGAAGCGATAGAGCGTTGTAAAAAATTGCATATATTAAAAAATAGCAGACCTTGGATCGGTAGAATGTCAAATTTAAGATCTGAAAAGCTGTTTATTTTTTCGACGGGTTGTGTCCAGAAAAAATGGAATTTTCGTCAGTCGGATAAAAAATATTGGAGGACCCGAATCGGTCGACTAACTTCACGGTTAAAATGTATCGAGACTTTTATATTTTTTTTATTAAAAAATAAAAAATCCTTCCGAACTCAGCAAAAAATCATTACGTAAAGTAACATTCGATTTGTGGCTTTTTTATCATCTTTAAATAAATTTTCTTATTATACAAATTACCTGTCGCTATTACAACACACATACACATACACAGGTAGGGCAAAAGTCGATTTGAGTTTTAAGTGCCTATGTGAATAATTTTCCTGATTATTGTCATATTTTCAAATACACTACGTACATACATACATATATTCCACAAATCATACTCAATATGTAAATCAAATCTATGAACTGGATCATAATCAATATGATAATCTAATACGTCTTCCTGCCACTATAAATTTTAAAATATAATACTCATAGAATCACTGACTACTATGTTTTTGAAATATTAGCATCTTTTTTCACCAAAGTGCAATGTTGAAGGCTAAATATAAATTTTAATTTTACCTCGTGCAGCACAATATGATAAATATCTAAAGAAACTAAACCGAAAGATTTTTATACATATACTTCCACGAAAACCAAAATTTATCACTATTTTTCTTCCGTCATTACACAATTCATGCAAGATACCAATACCAATGAGATCCCAATGTAAGTTTCAAACTTAAATTCTTACAAGATAAAGATCAGAATAGTAGAGTCGATCTACATATGTGCATATACATATATATTTTACTAATAGAACTGCTTGGCATTGCTCGGATGGGTTAAGTTGATAAAGAAAAACCTCCTAAAGACTTCAATCTCTTCTAAAAACGATATATGGTTAAATATTAGATTCTTTGTCGTCGCTTTCCTCATGCCTGGGGGTTGTAACTTTCCTGTCTTCTGACATCCATAATGGTCATTCAAGGTCCTCCAACCCTCTCGACAGCTTCTTTGTTTGTACCAAATCCGTATCGGACGTAGGCGACTACCATGGGCAGACATTATTAACCGTGCGAATTCTGCCCTATCATATTCATCTAATTCATCCATGATCTGACATTCTGAAGCCAAGAGAGCCTCTTTCTGCCAAGCCACCGTTCACCCTCTACTTTCCCCTCCATTATTGTCTGTGGAAGACGATACTTGGGACCACGTATTACGTGACCAAAATATTCCATTTTTCGGTGCGATACCGTATAAAGAAGCTCTCTCTTTCTGTGAAGCAGCTGGAGTTTCGTTCTTCACATGCTCCTTCCAGGCAACACCACATTCCAAAGGATTCTATCTCGTTAAAACTTGCCACTAATAGCGTCTACGTCCCGCAGCTTGCAATGACTCAACTGACCTACATAGTCACTCCATCTTGTTAGTGATCTTCCTCTACTTCCCTCAACGCTTCCCAGAACTTAGACAGATGGATGATAGCCTATCGCCAACCCTCAGCTCTTGCAGGTTAGAGGCATTGGTTTGTCTTGCTGTCCAGAGGATTCTAGGCTAACATATGTACGTCTCCAGAAACACATCTCAAAAGCGTCTATTTGTTCTCAAATATATTTCTCGTGTGCCTTTCTCAAACTAGCACCGTCCATGTCTTTACTTCGTATATACATAAATACAGGGAAGACCTAAAATTTACATTTTTATATACAAACAAACACTCATGTTATATAACCACATACTCATCTTTCATATCCATTTTCCATTCACTGCTAGATGAAGACTTCTCCAACAAGATTCCATTGGTTTCATCTCATTCCACACATTTTTATGATTCCATCCACCCATCTGTTCTTCGGCCTTCTTTTACATTATCTCGGGCATCATTCGAGCACTTCTTTCAACCATCTAACATCCGTTCTTCTAGCTACTCTCAATTGAATTTCTTTACTCTCAACATTACATCAAACATCTTTGTGATACATATAACCCGCGTATTCTCGTTATGCTAAGCATACACCGTTCCATTATTCTTTGAGTTCACTAAACCTTATGCAGCATTCTATCGTTCATTGCCCAAGTTCGTGCGGTTTAAAAATAACATAAGTAGAAACCTTTAATTGCGCAATAATTTGACGAACATTTAGTCTTATGCTTTATATAAAATGGTACATAATTGTAGCATAATTATATGTATATATGTAACTACATTCATAAATACTTCTTGTTTAGTTCTGTGTTTAGAGTCTGTGAGTGTGATTTATGTAATTATTTGCTTATAAAATTGATGATAAAACTAGTAACTGTAGAGTCTTAACAAATATTTAAATATATATATGTGTGTGTGTGTGTGTGTGTGTGTGTGTGTGTGTGTGTGTATAACGTTATCTTCAGAAGGTATTATTGCTTTGAATGCGCAGTAATTCTTCTTTAATTTCGTTTATGTGAGTTTACGTTGCCTAATTTAAACTAGGCTATATTATTAATAGTTTGTTATGAAATTATATTAAAAAAATTGTAGATAAAACATTTATCAAGTAAATTTAATTGACTTGATTAGGCTATATTACCTATATTGTATATAGAGAGAAAGACGCAAAAAAGGAAACCAAAATTATTTTATCTTTTAGACTTGTTAGTCCTTAATTGTTGGAAAATTTATAAAAGAGTTCTCTATGCAATTTATATTATTATTTGTAAATAATGTGATCGAAATGAGTAGGTCGTTATATGCAGTTACAATAATCTAATATATTTATAGATTCACGTCTTAATATATACTCGCTAAATATTGACAATGCAAAAGTTTATACCATAAACTTTGTACATGTGTGTGTATGTCGTAACTATTGCACCACTTATGCAAATCTCCTGGAACTTGGACATCTCGAAGGACAATTTCTGTCAGCATCGCGATTGTTTCACCATTTTCTTATACCATTCCGTCTCAAAATGGCCAGTGTCAGCACCAACAGTGTCCAGGTGTCTCCTTGCATCAGTATAACACTTGTCAATAACTATGGCCGCTTGCGGCTGCGCACTATTGGCTCACCGTGCGTGAGCTGAATCTGCGACAACTGCTAACAGCTCGCATTCTATATTCTAACATTGCAAATTAAGAGCCAACAATGCGCACAACGCCATCGGAATACCAAAGCCGAAAAAAAATCACAATTAAACATTCATATTATATTTCTCAAAATGGCCACGCCAGACATGCAAATCGACAGACGGCGCATGTTACTTTGTGTAGTATATGTTTGTTCAATCGCGAAAATGTTTGGTTTGAATACAAACATTACGAAGAATTTGACAATTATTATGAACGACTGAATCATCGCGTGATTAATGTGCGGTCATGGGATGCGACGATGGCGTTGATTTCAAATACTATAATAGTTTTCGCGGAAGGCTTCCTTGTCCTATTTATAATATAATATAACAGTTTGTGTGTATGTATGTAAGTTAAACGTTTGCATACACTTTAATTGTATCGTAATATATTTTAACAATTAAATTAATTATTTCATAGATTACAGTCAACCAGTTTAACTGGTGTAAAAATTGGATATATGTATGTATTATAAATGGAAATAATTCATCATGCACATATACTATAATTGTGTCGCATATTGCGTTTCAATTTGTGCAATTATTTGTAACGACTTCCTACATATTTTGCGAATCAAAAATGTCATTTAGCAATGAAGTTTATATTTACACTTTTAAATAAAATCATCTCATAGAATTTAAATAAAATCATTGCATTTAAATTACGACAGTTGCGAGCAAACGTTTTTTTTTTCTACCGATAAATATACATATGTATATAAATCGATTCTTTATAATTATTCATAATGTGTCTCTCAAATATGTATGTACATACATATTCGTATTATATAAGTTTTTTTTCTTGTCGAACTTGTATTTCCTTCAAGTTGAAAAACCAATTTTTTAACCTACTTTTTTATTCGTTGAATTATCATGTGGCAAATTTTATACAAGGACAATGACAATTAAAAGTGTAATAATTTTCCGTTCACTAATACAAAATTAGTACTGAAAAAGCTATGTGTCGTATATTTATTATAATTCTGTAAAAAGATCAAGGCTAAATATTTTAATAAATCGTATTAAACGTTCACCGTAAGTGACGTTGTGTTTTTAACATCTAATTAAACGTACGCTCCATTTTTAATAATATTTAAATAGTAATTTTATCAGTAATTTACTTAAGAATTCGTTCGGTAGGCATGTGTGTAAATAAATATTCTATAAAATCATAATATATTTGATTAAAAAAAATTGAATGATTATCATCGTATTACATAGAATCATAAATAATACTTGACGACCTTAGGAATTTCTAAGGTCACCTCGTGGTTTTCGTTATTAATATGTATTCATTTCAATGTAATAAAATTATCTCAGAATTATATGCTTATTCTATTCTCAAATGCATTTCCATTTCGTTGTTTACTTTTAAATGCATACACATTTATTTATTTATTTGGAATTGCGTTCCGGATAAAGCCTTGTTGTTTTGCCTGCTCTTCTTTAAGTGTCGTATTGACAATGAATTTGAGACTTAACATGCATTACTAATTTCAATGATTGCTATATAATTGTTCGAATATATTATATTGAATCGGAAAATTTGCTTCAATAGGAATTATGCGACAAAGCACACGTGTTTTATCATATACATAAATAATATTTTCCAAGGTGATGCTAACTTGACATGCAAACACAATTATTTAATACAACTTTATATGAAAATATATTTATAAAAATCTCGCAAATCATTTTCTAACAAAATCCAATATTTTATTTGTTTTTTACAATAATTTTTAGTAAAAAAATATACGAATAACAATTGGAAGATTACTTTTTTCGTCTTATATTATATTCTAAATGTTAGTCATGGTTTTAATTTTTTAACTATCCAAAGCTTACAATTTCTAAAATATTATAATATCTCATCAGTATAATAAAAAAAATACGTGTGATTCAATATTTTTCACGTTAAAAAAGTTATTGAACGTTCTCGGGCCCCAAACTTAATAATTCAAAAAGTTTCACGAGTGATGTGGTCTCAATAATAATCAAACAATGAAAAGGTTTTAATGTTATACATTTTTTCATTTTATAAACGGCTTTATCGCTATGAGTGAGTTACAAAATCATAGCAATGTCGACATAAGAAAGGCTAGCATGAGAATCCTCTGACCATGTCCCCATTATAACATGTAAATGAGTACGCACAAAAGTTTTTCCTACGCCTGTTTCTATTTTTAATTTATTTTTTTCGTTTAATCAAGCTTTTCAATGCTTACGCATAATTTTATTCTCTTTTGAAGCCAGTTTCTTCGACATTGAATTGCGGACAATATTTAAAACACGGCCGTGCTGTTTGTTTGTCATCGCTATGGGCAGTCATTAATTTTGAATTAAACGTCAATGAAGGTGAACAATTTAAAACAATAAGTAATATATATATTTGTTTTTAATATTATATTGATAATTGTTTTTGTATTGTTTGCAAAACGACCACACTCACCTTCCGCAAATGGCGCAAACGTTTGTTTACTAATTAATGCTTGCAATACACTCATATACACGTACTAAATTTTTTCTTCAACAAACGGAAAAATTCTAATTGAAATCTACTTGAGATTACGTATATATGTCTGTTCCTTAATTTGTATAATAGACAGAAAATACCACTTTAAAAGAAACAATAAAATTTTACACGAAAAAAAATGTAAAACAAGTAATGAATTTATTTTTTTAAGTGCTGGAAGCAAAATCGTGTTAATTGAACCTTAACTGCATGAAACAAAAATAGGTTATAATTTTAGAACCGTGGTAATGCAAAGTTTCATAAACAAAAAAAAACACCTTGAATTACATAAGTTATCTGCGGATGCAATCTATACATAAAATTAACGTTGTACGTTCATTAATTTTCACATCCTTTAAATAATTGAAATACATAGTAGCTCCCAATGATCCATGTAGAATATCTTAAGAACAATATAATAGATATTCTCATTTCATAAAGCTAGGACATAAATTTTCATTTCATTAACTCCATATATATTTTTTACGCATGGGAAATCATTCAACCGTTCATTAGCGTTTGTTTTCTTTTTTTTTACATTTTTTTATACGCAGACATTATAATTAATTTTTCCGATTACGAAACAATCGCAGACAGCTCAGAATCGTTGCCCCAATTTTCAAAACCTACCTGGGTGGAGCCGAGCTATCGAACCATTCGTAATGCCTATGACAAGCATTAAAATTCCATCTACATCACACAGGAGCAGGTTTTAGTATAAAATAAAAACCACCTGCACAGATTTTTCACATATATAATCTTACCAAATATCTATAAACTAGGCGTAGCCGTGCACTTAAATATAATTCATCATCGTATTAATAACATAAAATTCCTATATAATGTACATATATACGTAGGTATATGTATAGTCGGATTTAAATTTAAAAAAAAACAACAGCTCGTATTATACGTCAAACGTGTTATATGCACATATGTATAGGCGTGGGTTCAATTAACTAGCTCGACCGGATCGTCTTTTCACGATCCTACTATACAGTTTAGTTTGCTATTGGCAAAGTGCAATTAACAAAAGTCGTCGAGGGTTGTGACCGCAGCAGCAGATGTTGAAAGCCGTCACTTTCACTGCTCAGGCGTCGAGAATACACACACACACACACCGTGCAAAACGAAACTGCATAAAATAATTGAAAATCCTCTGAATATGAACGGTTAGATTTAACAAGACACGTCTGATACACGTAATAACAACTTCCCTAAGCTCTTTCGTGGCCAACCCAACTACATGCATAGGTGTTACGTGGTGGTTCGAGCCAGGTAGCAGCTTGGACCAGCTGGAGGTGGTCAAAGTTGAGGGACTTCAGTTGTTGGTCGATCGTCGCGTGGTACAGTCGTGTGTACCCACAAGTTCCATAACCAGTGCCATCGAGTGCCATGCCAGTGCCAGTGCCAGTGACCCTGCTGTCCTTGGTGTCCTGATTACCTTGGAAATCCCGTGCTCCGTGTCGGTGCTTAGGTGTTGATCAGTTTCGAGATAAAGTACGCAGATGCAGTTTGATCTTTAATTTATTCCCGTGTCGGTTAGACCCTTGATCACATACCTTCGCTAGTGCATTCGTTGCCGTGTTTGTAGGTATTTAAATCGATTTTTACATTTTTAAATAATTAAATCGAACGTGTTTTGCTCGAACGACTTCCTTGTGGAATTGTAAACACTTCCTAAGTTGCGCGCGTTTTCTATCGCATCGACAACGCTGTGTTTGCAATTTATTGCAATATTTATGTATCATTCTAGTGACAAATTATGCTAGGCTTGATAAGGAAATGATCGTAATTCGATAACTTTTCGTAATATCAGTAAAAAAAATCGTATTTAAAAAAAATACATTTACTTACGCAGCCTTGATATTAGATTATACGCCCACTTTTAATCTAATTTGTTATTGACATAAATTTGACGAATTTTACTAGACCCAAATTAATAAAGAAGATATTTAAATGTCAATTTGTATAAAAATACATTCAACTTGGGGTATATTCTTAGTTGAAAATATCCTTATAAATCCATTCTTTTTATTAACTAAAACTTTAAAGATATGTCACTTTCTAAGTCCAATAATAAATATAAAATACAAATATATAAATTGATTTTGATTAGAATCGTATTAAGACTACCCTAATGGATACTGATTTATATATAAATGGAAGAATGATTAACTTTAAATATTATTAAATCGTAATGAAAAGTCCGTTTTCGTTTGTATTGACGTGTCATTCTGTAGTAAAATTCAAATTGAACTTCTTATGTGTAAGATTATTTATTAGTAATTATTACTTTCTTAAATTCATTGGATCGGTTCAAATTCTTCTAGAATGTTTATTAATAAACGTCATTTTTAAATAAATAAAAAATCAAAGCAGTTAAGTAACAGATAGACTAAATTTAAAAGGTGTAATATACATATGTAATATGACGATTTTCCTAGTTTGTTACCTTTTATAATGAATCGTAATTATAATGTGAACGTGAAATATTTAAAAGTGAAGTAAAGTAAAAGTGATCGTAAAACCTATCGGAGATTTTACTAAACCATTCAACTATGCTGTGTTACGAATCAAGCTCGTCTATTCGTATAATTCGTGCTGCAAACAGGCATATTAATTCATTTCATTATTAAACATTTTCGAAATATTTCATCCGAAAACGTAATAGCGTACATTTATCAATGTGCATATATAATATTATTATTTTTTTCGAAATTCACATAATCCGTATTGAATTTTCGATCGGATCGAAGCGAAAAGCGAGCGAGTCGGCGCGGAAAATTGAGGAAATGACACTCAATCATCATACACATCATGATTAATTTTCGATTTAGCAAAAACGGACGTGTAATGATTCACAAGCTAAAAAAACCGCATTAGTATCGCGCTAAAAATTCATTTTGACGAAAGTAAATCAACATCGTTCATAATGCAATTCACAACATTCCGATTCTGGCAAATTCATTTGTAACAATTTATACCACTCAAGGTGAACATTCACGCAGAGATTCACTCTCAGTAGGAGCACTGGCTATTTGGTAAGAACACACCGATAAGTGCGGCATTGGACGTGCTCGTGTTTTCCAGTTGTGATAGGCGTAACTTTATGTCATGTTATTTGTACGATCTTATTATTTCTCCTGCATTTCTTCAAATGTGAGAATCACTGGTAACGATCACTACCACACCTAAAGATGTCAATGCAAGGATAAAATATCACTGAAAATATTCCAGGGGGTGAGTTTCGACCTGGATCGCGACTGTATAGATTAGGCGTGCTAGCGTTTATTAACATGTGCAAAACTACAACCACATTGCGTTTTGGAACCTTATGAAATTTGTTGTAATTGGAAGCGCTACTACATACCCTACGATATTGAAATCTTTCGAATCAAATCTTTCTATTGAACAAAAAATTGTCCTTGTCAGGATCATATTTATTTATTTATACTTGAGAAAAAGGCGTCATAGTCGATGGACCCAATTTTTAAAAATATGTCCCATGATACCGTTATCGGACAGTCCCTGAGTGACATAAATGGTATTAAAATTGTAAAAATATAAATAAATTTTGAAATCATATTCAAATAGTGGTGACATAGTGGGTTGGATGGTTTTTTGTCATTTTTTTTTTGGTGAGGAACCGTTACAACAATGAAATCAGATAAATTGGCAAACTATGATCGACTTGAAATCAAAAATATCCAAGTCTGACGAGCAGCACTACAGATAATACCCGGAATAAATTCTTTTCAACTGAGGTCAAACTGGATCAAACCCGGCAACCTCTCAGTGGTTGGCATTAATGCCACCACCAATCTATGCTGCTGGAAGTCCCAATGATATTTACCCACTTTCAAGAACTTTTATTGTACCAGTTCTCAAATATCAACCCTTTCAATCATCGTCTCTGTACGTTCAAATTCGTACTTTCAAGTCCTACTGAAATGCTCAACTACACTTTTGGGAAACTTTCTTCTAATACTCTTCTTTTCTTCTAACTACCAAGCTATGCTACTAGGTAACCGATTCTCTTATGAATATACATAAGTCCCCACAATATTTTCCTACTTTATACTGCACCAGTTCTGAAATAACAAGACTTGCAATCATCGTCTCCGTATGTCTATTTTACAAATTCATACTTCCAAGTCCTACTGAAATGCTCAACTATCCTTTTGGGTATATCTGTCGAAATTTTCCTCTAATACTCTTCTTACACAACCTTTCCTACCTGTTCTTTAAGCTGAAACTTTATTTAAGTATTTAAAAGCTACCGTAACGTTAATATGTGACAGGAATAGATGGTCCTTAGGGCAGGATGATCCAAGACAAAATCGCGGCTGATAAGGTCAAATAGGTAGTAAATAAACATATGAGCCGCTCAAACGTTTCTATCGAACTGAATATAAAGCTTTCGAACAATCCTACGTATTAGAAAGAAGCAGCAGACACTTTCGTGACGATTGCCATAACACTTCCATAGAAGGTTTCATTAAAAAAGTATTGTGATTTTAATGTCCGGCCCATTGTTCAATAATATTTTGAATCATCAAAAGACAGTGACAAACACTAATATCACTCGACCGATTATGAACAATAGAATCATCTGTTAACAGATAGTTTGCTAGTGTCTGAAAAGCCGACGTGGATGGCCACCTTTATAGTCAGCTATTCGATGATATTCATAGGCGTTGTGAATTTTCATCTGGGCCTCGTTCGATTGCCGAAAATTCGTGTCGAAAGATCGAGTGCTTTCCGGACTACAAATGGTCGAAAATTTGTAATGTTTGACGAGTGTCAATAGCACAATATTCGGTACATGGTGTTGTTGCGTGCGTTCGCGACTTATTATGAAAAAATGTTGATACGGAGAAAGGCAGATTGGGCGCTGGAGCGTTTTGAAATTACCGAACTGTTGCGTCAGAGGCGCTCAAGGCGTAATACCTGGCGGTCAGGTGTGGTCAAGCCACCAAAAAATCACCTGAGATACATACTTACCTGGAGTCTTGCGTAAGTGAGCTTCCCGGGTAATTTGTCGACCCACAAATTCGTATCCGCTCACGGTTGATCTCGAATGTCAACATGCCCTCAACTTACATACATACATACAAACGTACATAATACGATACATACCTATGCGGAAAAGCCTTATGTAATTACATATACATCCATTATATGTCGTATAAAATATTTTATTGAAGTGTATCTATATTTGTACGTAATTGCTTATTGTAATGTCACTCACTCTATGTATGTGTTTACTATCTAAATTTGTATCTCTACTCGCTTAATGCGCTGTAAAAAGTAGTCTTTGGAAAAATGTTTTTAACTATTTATACTGGCCGGCGTTTACGATGATGCTAGGCGTTTTTCAAGTAGTTAAAATTAATAAAAAAGCTTCTGAATACTTTTAAAACCTGTCTACGGTCTAAGTTAGGGCAAAAACACACTTAGTGGTACGTGTTTTTTTTTAGATACTTTAAAAAACTTACAAAGAAGAAAATGCAGCACCCATATAAATGGTACACAGTCCCAAAAATCACGCCATGGAGTGTTTTCCGTGATATTGTATCCTTGTATTTATCCTTGCTTGACAGTAATCGGTAACGGTGAATCCCATATTTGAAAAAAAATAGCAGAAACTTTTTGTTTGCATATAGATATATACATACGTGTGATCTCCCAAACATATGCATTCTGCACGTGCAACTACACCCGAATTCGGTTTGGGGAACATCCACTGTTTACAAACCAAGGACGCGACGTCCCATACCACTCAGTGTGTTTTCGCCCTCAAGAGTACATGCGATATACCAAATATATTGCTCCGAAATTAAAATCTGTAGATTGCATAGTTTATTTTAATAAACACATGCACAATTGTAAAGCAAAATGTGATAAATTCACCATGCTTTCAATCAATCGATTGTAAGTTCAAATTTCCCTCGCCCTATATTGAATGCTTTTATGATTCGACTCAGTGTCTAAATGTGTAAAATTGTAAAAAGTTTTTTATCATTATTTATTTTATTTTATGCTTTCTAAAGTTCCATAATTTTGTATTTGGCACTTAATTTAGAGCAGTTTAATTCTTCAATGCGCAGTATATTTAGTAATTTCACTCTGCTAATGCAACCGTAGGCTCGTCCGGCAGAAAAATTCTTGATGATTTATATATTCTTGTCGATACCCTCATTCCTGAGGATATCGAGACCTTCATTGGTCTTCCAGTGAGGAGTGTGGAAGCTCCAGAACATCTCTCTCCAACACTATCTGCGCCAAGTGGCAGCTACTTAGAGGCTATGATTTGGCAATTCAATAGTTAAGCCACAAATTTCCCCAATATATTTATTTATTTAATCTATAAAAATATATCTTAAAGCATCTAATATTGAGTTTATATAAGATCAGAGTAAATGAGAGTGAAAACATTAACTATAATAACTGTTTAGCCTGCGAGTTGTGAAGGGGTGGTAGAAAGACATATTTGGATCGCTTCGATTCCATTGTAATTTTTAACGAGTTCGTTAATGATTATACTCCTCTAGCTTTATGTCAAAGACAATAACTTACTTCAATGTTAGCTCACCTTATCGGTAGTGCCGGTTTTAGGGGGGGGGGGTAGGTCGGGCGGCTCAAAGGCGCTTTAAAATTTAAAATTAGAGCGCCAAAAAACATTCAAAATTTTAGATTAGAGCACCAAAGTTGAAAGTTCTTTCTAAGGGTGCTTAGAAAATATTTCCCGAGGGCGCCATCGGGTGTAAGGCCGGCATTGCCTGTCGGGTAAGATATCAAAGCTACCTGAAGAGTAGAAGTGGTTCAAAATCAGATCACAATTTTTTGACAAGCAGGAATGTCACTGAACTAACATAGTGAAGCTAGAAAAATGCTTGTAAAAATATACATATACAATCGGTAGTACCTATACAAGTCTAATAAAATTAATCAATGATTAAACAGATTTAGAAATACACATAAGCCTTGACTTCAGATTAATATTCCGACACTTTTTTACTACGATTTCAAGCCTTTGACTTTTGAACGAACACAAATTTATACACAAAAATTACATTATAATATATTTAAAAGCACTTGTCTAGACAATCGTGACAAAATTTTCCCATTTTGTTCACACTTTCGATCGTACCCGCTTGTGAAACATTTGAAACTTTCATAAACGCGCTGTATTATATGTAGGTATGTATATTCCATTAGTGTACATAATCAAAATTAAAATTATAAATAGTCATCGTCAGTGTTTTCTCCACACTTACTAAGTATGTCATAGTACATATGTATTTATTCAACAATTAGACAAAACTTCAACATTTCCAAAGATAAACAACAATTTTACTAAACATATCAACGGTATTGTCTTTGAGATTTGCATATTACATCACTGCCAGTCAAAAATTTCTATTTGCAATTTTGATATTTAAATTGACCGTATTCACTTTCACTTCTCTGAAGATCCTACAAGCACAATAGAATCCTCATCAATATTCAATACGACTTTAAAAATCAACGACACAGGAGGACGACTCTTGGCATCGACTAATTATACGAATGATAACATACTAATATACAATCATTAGTTTATCTTGACAATTAGTATGATCAAAATTTTCATTTGTCATCAAACAGACTATGTATTATCAACTTCAAATACCAAAAACCATTTCAATTCTAAACAAATCCACATACTTAAAATGAGAAAACCGTTCGAAATAATCATTGAAAATATTGTTTCATCGACGATCACCGATTGTTGTGGAACATTTCGCATAAGATCAATACACAATGGCACCATTTACATGTCAAGAACGATAATAGTAAATAATGCGACTGCACAATCTGCATCTAATTCCTCGTCTCCATTGTCTCAATACCCTGAATCCATATTCAGAAGCCGCTCGTGTCTCGCGAATACAATAATCAGAGTTATGAACTGCACTTTACTCGACATTGTCGAACGTATTGCCGTGGAAATTATTCAAATCGACCCAGCTTTCATCACGTGAAAAATGTGCGCCATTTGTCTGCGACCACCGATTGTGTTCAGCTGCAATTACAACTGTCAAAGATGACTAATTTCAATCGTAATTTTTTTTATTTTCACATTTTCCATTAAAAATCCACTATACATTTATATCGTTCGATAAATTTACACAATTTGCATACACATCTTAAGTGCATTCACCTCTGATCCGAGCCCAAATGTACTATGCGAGTTCAAGGGCGATCGTACTTCGACTGCATTGTGAGAAAATGATGCGTTTTAAAACGCATTCGATATTTTTCATCATCATTGACAATATTTAAATCGAAAACTTACAGAAAATATTCCATTTTTCACTTAACGTATACATATATAAAAATGCGAAATTGCTTTGACAAATATTTAAGCACGTAAATTTTTTTTAAATAATCTATTCAATTCGATGACTAATATTTATATACGTACAAAAATTATATATTAATATTTTCCTTAAAAGTGTGAAAGACTTTGATCTTTTACACTTGACTTTTCATTAGTAATCACATAACCAAGTTTAATCGCGATTATATATTACACATTGCATATTTCAATGCCTAAATATTTTTTTATAACTACATACACATACATATATAAAGATTCATTCGCATTGCAAATCTACAATTTTAAATCTACATTGCAAATCTACAAGTCCTGTGTTCAATATACATACGTGGCCGTATTTATTTCAAATACCTTTTAAATATATTTAATTTAATATTAAATTTAATTGTTTAACATGAAACAAATGGTATAAACAATATAAAACACCAATAGAAAAATTAATTAAATAAATACATTTTCAATAGATGACGCTAAATGCTCAGAGACATATTAGTCTAGAGGAAAAATTGGTAGCAAACAGTATATATGTATAGTAGTTTTTTGTTGATGTGTTATTATGTTCTTTATATACTTGTACGTTTTGTTGGCAGTATATTATATATATATATATATATATTTATATATATATATATATATATATATATATATATATATATATAACTTTTTTTTCTTTTTTTACTATTCGTATTACATTAATTACGTCATTTTGTTGGAAAACTTACGTACACATGTTTGTATGTCGAATCAAAACGACTGTTATAGTACGGCGAGCGTTATCTCAGACAGACAGACACACATAATAACGAAATTATATATATGATGATTATATAATCATCTCTAACTCAATTTCAAATTCGAAATTAATCGTTTCGGTGAATATCACCGTAACGACCAGTCTCAAACGATAATTTTCGATTATTCCGTCGGTTTTTTGATGGAATTTCGCATCGATTATATTATATAGCAAAATGATATGTAGCAAAAGTCGAATCCGACTGCACTGCGTACCATTTGGGTTCGGTTAACCGGTGGAGGTTGTTACGCAAGCCGAAGTTGCATCAGATGAGAAAATGTCTATCGAGGCTACGCGTGTATCCATTTTACACGAACCGATAATAAAATTACCCGCTGAATCGCCTCGATTTATCATAATCACAAGTCGAATCGTCCCTAGGCCTCGTCGGCTTCGATTATGTGCGAATCGATTATTGAGAAAGTTTGCGAATTTAATCAGCGACGTAAATCGCTTGCGCAACGGACGCGTTGAGACACTTGTGGAAAATCCAGTTATTATCGTCGAAAATTTTCTCCGCAACGCTTCTGAGCATTTTCAGGCTCAGAAGCGATCATATCATATGCAAAGATATCACGTTGCAACCTTGGCCTCATTTGTGCAACGAATTTGAATCAATTGCAATTCAGCGTCAGCGTTTTATAAAAGACATCTAGTCGCAATAACTGCCGGCCTGTATTATGGGGTTGGGCATGCGATTGGGACACTTTTCCGTTGCGACACTGTGGAAAATCGAACGAGGAAATGGGAAAATTCAATCCTTATATTATAATTTCGCAATCTATTATTTACTTACTTTCAGTTTCATAACAATTCATTGACAATTTCGATCATAAAGCATTCCACTATTGTCGTATTCTTTGAATTGACTACAAAATATGATTTTATTCCATAATTTTCAATGCCTCCATATTTAATACGAATTTTCCGACAAAATTACTGTTCGTTTTATATTATTTTCATTTTAAATGCTTTTTATTATTAAAAAATTATATTCACAATACATCTTATATAATCTATGTATATTTTAATAGCTACTGATCTATTGATCATTTTCTATTTTACAATTTTAATTTATTTTTTTTAGTAATCTATGTAGTATTATATTATTCTGTGTAATGTTAATGTACAGCATAATAGGAAAAAGAGCTCAGAAACCTATTTAAAATTCTTATATGCTCATAATACGTCTAATACATAATAATATTAACTAAAGACTCTCTAAAGTCGGCGATCTAAAGCAGATTGTGTTTAGGTAATTTGTGTTTATACCTGAATGGTATAGACATTTTGCTGTAATCAACAAGTTCGTTTTATACAACTTATTTGCGTGTTGTTAATATTTTAATAGCCTTCGGTTTTTGTAATACCTATTAAACTATTAAAAGATTTTTTTCATCCATTATCTATGACGAGTTGTTCTTCAGCTAATAGAATCATCTTTATCGCAGTGCAAAATTACATAAAATGATTTCAAAATAATATGGAAAAAACCTGCATAATTTGCAAAAATCTATAAAATATTCCATAAATTGTTATTCAGAAAAAAATGTTTTGAATTATAATAAAATATCAAAATTATTTTTAATGTATGTACATACATACATACATATGTATGTACGTTAAAATATAATTAACGTGGATTTAAAATTTGATATTAAAATGAAAAAAAATTATTCCATTTTTTGCAACAACCAAAGAAATATTATAAGAAGTAATTTGTGTTTTTAAATTATCATATTCTATATATTAAATATATCTAATACACATCAGTAACAATTCAACCTACTTACATACAATTCTAAAAAATCAATCCCTCTAGTAGTGACGAGTGTGCTTGAAGAAATGTAGGAGAAACTTGTCGAAATAATAAGATCGTACAAATCAATAATGACGTTAAAGATTTCAACCTTTCATTGTTTGATAATTCAGTTTTAAACTTAATTGATAATTTTAAACTTAATTGACAAAAATAGACAAACAAATGTCCCGTTTCTAAACAACAATTGACTCATATTTCCGGGTAATACTCATTGACTAATACTCATTTGAAACAACATATGCCATTCATAAATAAAATAAACCAGCAGCATGTTCGAGTTCGAGTCACACTGGTTGCTGCTGGCCAGACCTCGATTCGTGACCAGGTAGATCGTTTCCTATCAGAGTTTTCCAATTTTTCTGATTTTGATTGAAACGATTCCTGCAAAATTGGTTTTCCCTCCACATTTCTCTCGCAAAATCTTGAGTTATTAGGTTGTATCTCAAGGTTCGCCGGGATTATTGTATAAACATTCCTATTGCTGTATAAATGTCTGTTGATCGTATTGTATACAATGTTTCCAATGCACTTGTTTGACCATAGATGTAATGTATAATTTCGAATTATGTAATAATTTGTATTAATATATAATTTGATGTGTTTCCTGCATAAAGGGTTCTAGTGCATTAATTACTGACCGTAACCAATTGATACTAAATACATCTAAAAAAAAATAAGTAGAAACGGAAAAGAAGTAGAAGTATCCTTGCTTGACAGTGATATATGTACAACAAAACGACCCTTTGGACCATTTTCGGTAAAATTTTATCCTTGCTTGACAGTGATCGATAACGGTGTATGGACAAGTTCTTCAAATATGGGACTATAGAATTTCATATACTATAGAATTTCAACGAAACAGCTCAAATGTTTCATTTTGAAAAGACGGTACCAGGTATGATACCATGAACGCCATATTTTTTCTATATGTTTAAAACTATCTACAAAAAAACCCCCGTCCCACATCCCACGCTGTGTGATTTCGCCCGTATCCCGTTTCTAAATGACAATTGACTCGAGTTATTTAACCTCCGAAAAAAATGCACTCTGCACGTGCAACTACACCCGAATTCGATTTGGGGAACCCCCACTATTAAAGATCACAGCGGGGAGCCAAGGACGTGACGTCCCCTACCACTCAGTGTGTTTTCGCCCTTAGCCGTTTACCCGCGGCCGTCTTCTATGGAAGCTTTGTGCGACAAGTCTGTAGCGCGGCTGTCTTCCATAGAATTTCTGAACTTTGCACGGGATTTTCAGCCTTATATGCGCCTATTTCAACTGTTTTAAGGTTCAAAATTGGTCGAATATATTACTGAGAGTTGAATGCCATCTATTAAATTTGCTTAAAATTCATATATACCAGTCAAAATAAGTGTTTTGTGGAACCATACTGAAACCTCGTTTATGTGACGTCACGTCTGTTGAACAATGGCGACGATACGTCTCAATTGTATGAACAATGATTATTTGACAATTAAGCCAAAACTACGAGATATATTATGTATTTTATTGTTTAAAATAATACTTTATGTGTTAATTAACATATCTGGTTACTTGAGTAAATATTAAAATCTGTATTTAAGGTCGAAAACTCGATTGCCAAATTCGCGAAAAAGGTGCCGCGTACAGGGCTTGTTCGCTATATTTATTGCCGCGGGCGAAGGGTAAGACTCATACTGTCAAAGATCTTCTATCGAACTCGGCTTCCTACGAGTGTTTCAAATCAAATTTCAACAGGTCGTTTCAACAAATAAATACAAACGATCCCGAAAAGGAAATCGAATTTTCACAATAGACGGGATGTTCTCCATCAATCGGCACATATTATACATATCTCAATCATCATCGGACATCTTTGGCACGTCGATCCATATAGATTATAGACGACCCGTCGTCGTCGTTGATGTATCTGTCGGTCAGGTGCGTCTAGAATTTCAATATTAGTGACATTCCATTTCGGCATTGTGAATCGTTGCAAAACTGTCAGCAGGCAATAAAACCGGTCAGCGCATATTAAATTTGATTACAGTCAAACGGCCTTCCATCGCAACACTCTACATACATACATCGCCCTTCCTTCCACACACTTATAAACTTCTGATTCAAATTCGACATGCTAGAATGCACCCGAAGTGCACCAGAACCCAATCTTTGGACATTGGATAATCGGTGATCACGCTATTTGTCAACCATCGTGACTCAATACATGTACATATGTACGTACGTGCCATTTCGAAGAATGGCAAAAGAGCCCGTACGCGCAATAGTGGAAAATTCTTCAATGATCTCGAATATTCCCAGTATTATGTTATCTAGGCGCATGTTTAGTTATGTATCATTATGCGAAGGCCTTTCCGACTTTGCGTATGCTATATAACTTGAAGTTTCTCAACCAAGACGCTCTTGCAGCCTTCCTTGTCCATTTCCATCAACGAATGGTTTGATTTCATCAAATTTTCATTAAAGTACGATCCAGTAAAGTAAACCTCTTTAAAATATTTCGAACCCTATCAACTCACTTTCTTCACAAACATCGTATCTATTTAGGTATATTTGACCATTCTTATGATAATTCTTTCATTGATAAATCAAATGACCTTTCCAAAGGTGGTTTTCTTCAATCCATACATTTTCTTTGATACATTTCTAAACATTCGTAAGTAAAACAATGATATATAATAAACATTCAGCTTCTTTCTAATAGTGAGTATCTTTCAAATCAATTTTTCATATAGCCATATAACCAGCAGCGTGGACTATCATATTATGCTTTAGAGTGGTCACGGTTCGATTCCCACTAGTAGCTATTGGCCAGACCTTGGTTTGTGACTGCTGGTCGATCGTCTCCTTTCAGAGTTTGCCAATTTATCCGAGTTTCATTGAAACGGTTCCCGTAAATTGGCATTTCCCTTCCAATATCTCTTGCAAATCTCAAGTTATTCAAGGGCCTTGATTCTGGGCAATTTATTTATATAATAAAATACAGCAAAAATGTCTCCATAAATGTCACTGTGGATGATGTTTATATGAATTCGCATTGTATAAACATGCTTGTATTATATTGTATTGTATCTGTATAAGTACACTTGTCGCTTTGGAGCGATCTGTAAAGGCAAATGTACATGTTCGATTGAAATAATATAAAAAAAATATATATTATATTACACAATTTCAATTCGATTCATCAATAGTTTAGCTTACATATTTATTTACTAATGATCTTACTTCATGTAGTGAAGTGTATTAACAACACTTTTAGCCAGCAGCATAGCTTGATGTTTGCGTTGATGCTAACCACCGAAAGTTTGCCGGGTTCGATCCCGTGGGCTGACCGATTAAAAATATATATTCCGAGTATTTTCTGTAGTGTTGCTCGTCAGAGTTGGATATTTATAACTCCAAGTCGATCGTTTCCTATCGGAGCATGCCAATTTATCTGATTTCATTGAAACAGATCCAACTAAATAGAACCTTATTCTATTTCTCGTGAAATTTGAGTTTTTAACATCCCGAATTTGCTGATTTATAAAATACTGCAAAAATCTTTGTCAAATTTATTCATAGATGTGTCTATCAATAACTTTCTCTATAAATTGTTTATCGATGTATATATGTAATTGGACAGGAAGGCGCATTGGGCGTGTTGCAACGGTTCCTCATCAAATTGACAAAAACCATCCTACCCACCATATTACCACTATTGAAATATAATTTCAATATACATATGTAAAAGTTTAGTACCATAGATGTCACTCAGGGGCAACCCGAATATGGCAGCTTAGAACAACTTAAAAATTGAGTCCATCGGCTTTTCCCAAAGTATAATTTTTTTTTTTTTCTTAACATGAACTGTATCATACTTTTAAACGCTTTCTTGTTCTTGCAGAGCCTAGCCTTTTATCTTGAAAATATTCCAATCATGTGTATGTATATTGAGTAATATTTAAACTGAGTTTTACTTTATTTGTTAGTAGTAAACGTGCCTTGAAAACATCAATTCAATAGAAGACTTTTCCAACAGTTAATGTTATCTGCTTATACGTTCTACTATTTCCTTTTTGTTTATATGACATTTCTGAAGTATTGATGACAATCGCGACTACCATATTCAATTGAATCATATAGTAAACTTTTCCACGGATTTTCCCACAGAGCCGAGTCGGCACATTCAATTATGATAATAAAAATTATAGGTCACACGATCGATCGTAGGAAATCTTCCGTCGTTTTTTCACCAGCACTCGGAAAATTTCCCAAGCAACGGAGTCACAATCTGCGGGTTTTCCGTTTCTTACGACACAAGTCGGCCTTTCAGAATTGCGAAACCCTGCATCCAATATCCGGTTTTTGCGTTCGCGTCGTCTGTATTTGCGAACAAATTTCCCAACCAATACAATATGAATATTTTCGAGCGAAACGTCAACGTAGAAACGTGCGGAAAAACTGACACTTTACGACCAATTAACGACGACAAAAAAATCTCCACGCTGTCGGAAATATGCCACGACCTTTGTGCCCCTTTATTTGCATTTCGATAAACGTCTACACGAGATTGTGACGTATTTTGACAGATGAAAAACAGTAACCGGGCACGAAGTCCACACTAGTAAATTATTCATCCAGCTGAAAGGGCCTTGATCGGCCTCCGCACAACACGGTAAATTTTCCAATGGAAAATATTCATATAAATCGCATATACATATATGAAATATTATACGGCGACTTGTCAACGAGCTTCGTTTGAGTCACCTCGTTTACGTACTTTGAATTTTTCACAAGGCTAATTATAAAGCGAATGATGCATCCGATTCGCATAACAATAACCTACAGTGCAATAAACCTTGCTCGATACGTACGCAGAAACATTAATATATTTAATCGGTGTAATTCAATGAAACTTTCCACCGATTTTTCGACGCGTCAAAACTTAACCGAGCTCCTATTGCGCAAATGTATTATAATTGAACCGTTTTTACCACAACATACATACATATCTCTCTCCCAAGAGGAGTTAACACATTACAAACGAATTAAAATCATAAAATGAGAGCTTGCAAATTGCACCCGGAGAGCAAAACACATTCCTACCATTTCCGTGTTTCGCAATATTTCACATTATTCAATGAAGCGGCACAAATTATACGGGAAGTTATCGATTAAGGTTGTCCCCACCTATATTTTCTCACACACGCTGACCCAATATTGCGATTACGCTCGTTTTCCTCGATCGAAGTCTTTCGATCTCCATTTTGAGTTATGGCTACGATGTTACGCATCGAATTTCGTGAAGAGTCGTTGTCCTTAACCAGCTGGTTGGTGCGCTTTCAAAATCGTTCTTTCAACCTTGGCCCAGATGGTTCCTACAAGATACGCCTTTCTGCAATGTGTATTACCATTTCGCCGAAATTAAATGTAATACTTTTTAATACTGGTTCTCTCCTCGCGTAATCGACATTTGCGCAACTATGTAATTCGCATCGATGCAAACTGGTATGCCACAACTTCCAAGTACTGCAACTTCGTATCGCCCTATTTTTTATCAAAGGTTAAAGATACGAACGTGTCTGCTCTGATGTCTTATCTGAATTGTCTTGGTTGATTTGATTAACGAATATAACGATAATGCTTTCAACCGTTGAACCGTAATTTTTCCTCGTCACCAAGGATCTTGATGCTAAAGGCTCAAAGTTCAACCATTTCTGGTAATGTGATTCAGCAACAGAATGACTAGCCACTTCGTCTCACGTTACAGCTTCAATAAAAAACAAATCAGTTTACCAACGATCCGCTCTAGAGTATATTCGATCGTTTGCTAGTACATAGGTTTAGAAAGATGAGATGGATTGCTAGCAATTAATTATTTGTGAAGTTACTAGTTAGGCAATTCGACCATACGTCATTTTTTATGTAGTATTTATGTACTTAGGCATAATTACTTGTGATCGAACTGCCTAACTAGTAATTACATAAATAATTACTTGCTGGCAATCGATCTCATCTTTCAAACGATCGACTATACTCAAGAATATTATAGTTCCAATACATATTACCTATTGTTTCCTCTTTTCCCAAACTGTAACTTTAACTTGATCGCAATACAGCAATATTTAGATTCAGATCTTCAATATATTTATTTTCCTTTTGATTTCTTGTTCACATCCATTGTGTAGATACCTATTTACGAGAAACTACTTTATTACGTACAATATTGCTTAAAAACCGATGGAAAATTAAGATATCATTTTACTATCGATATATTCGAACAAAGTGGTGTAGTTTTTTTTTCTAATACGTTACATATTAATGATTCCAAAGCTCTTCTTAGTTTGAGAATGAAGACTCTTCTTAAACTGACATAATTCTTAAACTGACATGATACGTGGAAAATGCAATACTACGAAGCTTGCGCAGAAAGATGAGTTAGGTCGAATAAAAACCACAATGAAGAATGCTTTCTGAGAAGGTCCACAATCTACATATCATAATCTAACTTTCAATTTCAACAAGCCTTAAATCATCTCTTGATGTAAAAAGTAGCTTCTCACCAGAAAAGTTTTTACATACGTAGCAATAGTAAACAAATTATGAATCCTACTCTAGTATATTACAGTTTATAAAACCCTCGAAGCTTTTTTTCAAAAAAATGTTAAATACAGATTTCTTTATTAATCCTGAACACGTTCACAACAAGCTGGCAACCTTCAAGCTGAAGTACACCTGCTGTCCTTGTTAGCCTTACTTTTATCTGAAGTGCTTGAACTTTCCATAAATAAACCGCGTTCAGAAACACGCCATGTACAATATATAATCCTGCCATAAATAACATGTATTAGTATTACGAGTATTATATTTCGAACATTGAGATAAGCTTATGCCAAATCAGCAGCATAAAGATTAAACTATACTTACTATTTTAATGTAATCATACAACGTTGCCGGACTAGTTAGGACCTAGCGGAATTGTAGCTTATATGGTATTTTGCAATGAGGAAAAACATAAACTTAATACTTTCGACTAAAGTTCTTTACCCATATGCAAGTTTAAACACACGTCGAGTATTATTTACATTGTTCACGCACCGTTGTGAAACATCAATACAAAAAATAGCAGACCCAGCATATGTATATGCATGTGGTAAAAGCTGCGAAGACAGCAAATGTAAAGCAGCACGTTGCGTATCGCTCAAAGTAACAGGAAATGAAAACATCACTTCGAACACTTTACCTGTAACCTTTTCAATTTGGAACCATTTTCAACTATTTCAAATGGTTTTTGTCTTTTTTTACAGAGAGGGCATCGCCATGAACGGCGGTGGGACAGGCGGAGGGGGAGGGGAGGACACGAAAGAGCACAAGATGGACTCAATGTTGAACCATGCGAACAACAAAACACTTCAAACGCAACAGAGTACTGTAAGTGTAAGTTGCATCGAACAAAAATTTAGTGATACAATCAATAGCACAGTAGATCAAGGACGACAAACCCTTACTTCAGTTCAAACGAGTCAGTTTGAAAAGTTTTGGACTACAGCCTTTATTAATTAACAATATCCTAATGTAATGATTCCCTTATAGATTCCCTATTGCAGAGCATCGTAACCTGTGCACCGCGGTAATATGTGTTCCCCGAACAGCACTTCGGCCTAATGCGTGCGAGTGAGATCGCGGGTGAGGGAGAAAACCAATGTTAGTTAGCGTTTTGTCCCTACGCATATACGGAATAACTAACGACTGCCGATGAAGTACATATATACGTAGCTGACAAACTCTACGAGTCGTAAACAATGTGTGCCGCGAATATCCAAAGGTTACGATGCTCTGCCCTATTGTAATGATTCCATGATTCAAAAATTAGTATGTTAAATGGTTTCATTAAAAAAAAGCAACCTACAGCGCATTATTTCTCATGATCATCACCTAAATTTTCCTTAAATATTATATATGTGCATATATATATACATGTACATGTTTAACCCTTTGAATGCTGGGGTCTTTTCTGTTGAAAGCCCACCACACTGAAAATTTCGCCAACATTTCCAACTAGAATTATTTAGAAATCCAATAGAAAGCAGGTATAAAAAAATTGTAGCTAATCCAAACAAACGCTAGATATCTACCGCCGAGGATTTCAAGTTATGTAAAGGTGTGTTTAGACTCTCTAATATATCTTGCAACAAAATAAAGTAAACAAATGAATGTATTTTTCCAAAACTAGTTCCATCTTCTTCATTGTTGTTAAAATGTAATGCTCACAATCTAAATTCCAAGCCACAATCTAAAATACTCAGCAGTTAGGCATTTCCATCAAGAAATTCTGCTATGGTTATAAATTCAGTCTTTATACGACTCATATTCAATGCATTTTTTTAAATGCTACCTTTAAAGGCTTAGCAGGCAGTATTCTTGTTTAATTTGTACAAGATCAATATACAACGCATATCGGCGCTTTGTAGGTACATATACTTGTCAGCAAAACGCCGATCAGCGTTGGTCAGCAATCAAAGGGATAAGCTAGTGTCGTTATGAGGGGCGGTAGGGGTGAAACTATGATATTGTAGACGCGACTGTTTAATATAACTAGCTCGGGAAGGAATTAAAAGTAAAATGAGATCTACCAACATTCTCGAATCGGTATCAACTCACAGGATAGCAACCCAAGGTCGACCTAAACTATTTTTTTTCTATATTAAAGCTTAGCTCCTGGGCATCGTTTATACACTTTTAAATAACGATTAGTACCTACTGCTTATTACGATGTAGCTAGTTTGAAAAATAGTCTCATGAACTGCTGAAGATTGAGTACCGGGCCGCAAATAGTGCAAATAGTACCGGGCCGCAAATAGTTCTTTACTCCGAGAGTTAAACTTTGATACAATTATAGTTTATTCATACAAATAATCAACTAGCATAACGAGCATAGAACAAGCACCTAAGAAAAAACATTTGTTTACTTGAAAAAAATAAACCTGTATATAGTTTTTTTTTTTTTATTATTGAGTATTTAAGGAAAGGCTCTAGTCGACCAAAATGTTACAATACAAAGTTAAAACGAGAAATCTGACGATTTTACCAACGGACCCAGTAGCTTTAGCTACACTTCTTAATTAGCACATGCACCACTATACCAACACAATATACCTGCATGATTCAATTTAATTTCAGGTATGGAGCAAGAGGCAGCAAGCTGTATGTGTCAGACATGCTTTCAAATCGTACGGTTCAAAGAAGAATAACATCCCGGTGCTGAGCAATCTGAACATGACTGTCGCCAAAGGAACCATGTAAGCTGTCATCCATACATATTATATAATACAAACTTCCGAGAGTACAATTAGCAGTTTCAATTATCCATGTCATAAACGACGTTTTTTTAACCTCATAAGCAATGGCAACCTCGTCGTCAGTCACCGTCGTTAATTACTCGTTGTTTGCCAACTTATGGCAATTGCAGGGTGACCCACGAGTCAAGGTGTATGAGGATAATCGAACGGCTTAAGTGCTGCAATCTCCACCGCAACCACTAATCGTAATTCAATTCATTTGCAACATTTTAAAACGACCACACACGATTATCTGCGATTAGCAAACATTGCGTGTCGAGAAAATTGCTCATGTGTAACATACATACATATATGCATATGTAATGTAAGTCAACAGGACGAAAATGACAGACGAGAAATATAACGATCTTAACAAGTCTTGGAGTAGTGCGCATGAATATACATTGTAAAAGTTTAATATTAATCCAAACATACTTAATAAGTCATCTTGAGTCCAAACATCCCACTTCTAATACCAAAATATTGTGAGTTTATTCCGATATGTCATAATAACTTCTAAAAAGGCCTGCGTACTTCCTTGAATACAATAAAAAAAGCTAGGACTTGTTGAAAAGATTAGTATTTGAATCAAAATTACCGCATAAAGAAGAAGTTAGCCCTCATTTAAATAACCATACAAAGTCGCATTTCATTGGTGTCAGCAGTGGGATATATAATATGAGGTCAGAATGACTAAAATAAATTTCATAGGCAAAATTCTATTAATTGAATAGGTAGAAGGGTTAGTTATCAGTCTTCACAGAAATTAGAAGTTGATAAACTTTGAGTCATCTAATTGAAGTTTCATAATGAGAATCTATTAAAATGCATGTAAATTAAACGCAAAGAAAGTAGGTTTTTCGAAGGTATGAACGTATTATACAAACATGCATAACATAGTCATATTATTATGCATAATTTTTACTACATGCAATATAAAATTGAAAGGAGGATATGTATGTATGTACATATACTACATTTGTATGTAAGTAGTACATACAAGTCCATCTGTAAAAACATTAATGCAAATAATAAACAAAAAACATTACTATAATTGATATTTTCTGCTATATAAAAACAGGTTTGCATAAATTGTCGTGCGAATTATTTAAATTTTCAATCAGATAATTAAAGTATTGAAAACAAAATGCATACGTCCTTGTGTAATATCAGCCGTAACGTAAACACTATTCACTACGTATCAAATCATCAACTTTCATGTATCAAGATGTTATGAATTGATAGAAATTAATGTGTATATTTACTGACTTTTAGATATGGTCTCCTTGGGGCATCAGGCTGTGGAAAAACAACGTTGCTTTCCTGCATAGTTGGCAGAAGAAGGTTGGACTCCGGTGAAATATGGGTGCTGGGAGGAAAACCTGGAACAAAAGGTAAATCTTTTTATCTAAACTACTAAAAAATACAAACGTCAGTATTAATAAGAACAGAACCAGAAAAATAGACTAGTGGTTAGTATGTAATGCTTTGAACAAAGTGGTCACGGGTTCAAATCCCACTGGTTTCTGCTGGCCAGACCTTGGATTTGTGACTCCAGGTCTGATTTTGGTTGTAGCACTAAGTATAATTCAATCGGTTGATGGTTTGAGGCCGACTTAGCACATGTTTTATCCTATGATTAGGTTTGACATTAAAGATTATTCTACAAATATTAAAAAATATATATATGTATACATATATATTTTTATTATTTTTTATTAAATGTTTTTTTCATTTTCAGGATCTGGTGTGCCGGGAAAGCGAGTAGGTTACATGCCCCAAGAAATAGCCCTGTATGGGGAGTTTTCCATAAAAGAGACCATGATGTACTTCGGGTGGATTTTCGGCATGGAAACGACAGAGATATCCGATCGCCTCCAATTCCTTCTGAACTTCCTCGACTTACCCAGCCAAAACAGATTGGTGAAAAACCTCAGGTTGGTTTTAAAACCACAAATGTTGCGGCAGAAAGTTACGCCTGAATTCTGCCAGATTATTAGAGCTTAACAGTGTTCATTAATCTGTTTGCGAATATGCCGTAACGTTTGCATCAATGAACTTAAATAAAAAAATTCATGGTATTGTTGTGTTATAAACATGAATTTGAATAATTTGAAACGTTGCCTAAATCGAGCCACTTCGGAAATTTTAGAAAGTTATTACGTTGAATGTTTATTATATTATATACGAGTATTTATATAATTCGCGAAAAAAACTGGACGTGCTCTATCGTTTTTTAAACATCGAACTTTTTCAATGATACATAATTATAGAACACTCTGTATGAAGTATCTTTCTATATAATGACATGTCAGTTTCATTTAAAAGGAAAAAAAACAGTTGAAATATTTTTTCAACTGTTCAAAATTATTTGAAAACTAATTCATATATGTAATATTATAATAAACAAACACAATAACTAAAGAGATAAAAAATCTAAAGACATAAAAATCAACTCTGAATCATAGCGTGTTACCTTGTAATAATTTTTTATTGAAATTAATTTGGTCAATACTTACATATATCAACTGGATAAAAATATACTGACCAAACAATTTCGAAAAAACTAAACAAAAGCTTGATTGTAAATGATCATTAACAAACCCTAAACAAATCTCAATACATTATAGTGCTAAATTATTAGAAAAAATTAAACCATCATGTTTGTTCAACTATTATTTTTTTACCTAGTTTTGAAATATATATTTATTATAAATACCATATTTAAGGGATGACACTGCCATGGAATATAAATTTTCACTCTGATATATTTATTTAAATGCAGCTTTTTTAAACTAAAAATTGAATATCAATATTGTTTATGAGCAGAGATTGAAGATTGACATGATGTGACTTAATTTACAGCCTTTTTTACAAAGCTTTTCTATGTTTAGCTTCGCTAATAATTTTACAAAGCCTTACTATGTTTCGCTTCACTAATGATTCAGTCGAAATTCCTACATTATTCCGATCGGTTTGAAACTTTGCCATTTTGCGTGGTTTTGATCACCAATAGAAATTTAAATCGCTTCTGATAGTTCGATGGTGAAATATAATCGTAATAAAGACATGTAACGACTCAAAATTTTTAAAAACATTGACGTTTGAAGGCGAGTAGCCTTATATGTTCAACTTTCCGCCACCCATCGTCTTGTCAGATTCTAACTGGTTAAAAGCTTATAATTTTATCTTTTTCACGCTATATCTAATAATTTTTTCATTATAGGCTTTGACTTCACTAATATGTTATTTACTGCTCAATGCAGATCCGCCGGCAGAAAATTCAGACCCCATTGTAACTCTGATCCTGCTCCATTTTTTACATACCTCTTTTACGTTTCACTTACGATTATAATTCAGGAAAAAGTTTGCCTCTTATCCGATCGTTTTCATACTTTGCCATATTGCTCATTTTGGTCATCAATATAAGTAAATGGATCCTCCGCCATTACGATAGAGATAAAATATCGCTTAACACGTTCAACCCGGCGTGTACCACCGGTGGCCACGCGGATAGTGCTATAGCAGACTATAATTTTACGGTTCCACTTCATTGAGCACCCCAACACTAAAATTCCTATGAAGCTCTAAAGATTTAGGGACAAATCATAAAGTGATTTAATGCTGTCACACGTAATTGGGTGCCGATACGCGTGACAGTGCCGCCATCTCCGAGTGCTGTTTAAATTGCTCGTATAATGGTACTTGTTTTTTGGTGGAGTATTTTATCGTCGATTCTCTTAATGGAATTCAACCAGTTTGGATGGGATTGCGTGTGCGTGTGAAGCGTGTGCAGAGAAATGAAGAGTGTCCCACTCTTGATTTCAGCCGCAATGTCTTCACCCACCCAGCTGGTATACACATACTGGTTTTGGTGTCTCGCGAGACCCACTCTTGCGTCACCACCCATCGCCGCGTCACACATTGTGGCTACCCACTTTCGTCTTCCGTCATGGTTTATTCAACATTTGCGCAACGTGAAAACTCTCGTCCAATTGACAAGGTTAATGTTGGGACGGTCGACTTATCTCACACAATTTCACTACCATTCATGATTGATTAGGGCTTTTAGCTGCACATAAGCTCGTCTAGAGCATCTGAAATCACCAAATGTTGGAATTTACATTTTGTTTTCTTTCTTCTCAGAATGATTCACAACGTGTAATCGTTACATTATCACATTTTCACCAATCATTTTACTCCCTCTCCAAATTAGGTCGTTTATTATCTTTTATATAAAACAAAAAAAAAACCAAAATGTTATCAGACGAAAAAGCGAAGTGAAATATAGAAGAGGCTTATAATTATAATAAGGGTTTGGTGTATACGATCGACAAGCGCCAGACAGACTGAACCACAGATTAATTGGATGGCTGCACATCAGCCATCCAATTAGATTGCACATCAGATGACGAGTAACCTTTCGATGTGCACAGATGCAATTATTAAAATTGAGTTGGATCTTTCTGGCGAGTTTAATAAGTCAAAATTCGGAACTAAAGTATCAGAAGCACAGAACGTATACAGGGTAGGTATGTCGGGACTTCGGGTAGATTTCGCTTAGTGTAAGTGCGAGCAGTGCGCACGCATAACACGTGTCGTTAATCTGTGGTTCAGTCTCTCTGGCGCTTGTCGATCGTTTGCACCGCATCGTTATAATAAATAGGATCATTTGGTAAATTTGGTTCAAAGTGTAACATTTATCGTGACAACCAATAAATAAGAAAATATGTTTCTGATAGCCCAATCTACTGCTGAGAAGCACCAACTAATTAATTAGTGAGCAAAAATATTCCCAATAATGTCTTACAAGCTATCATATTTAAACTTTAAAATCTTATTGATTAATACCTGTGAATTAGCTAAAAACTGTTGCCAATTTTATTAAACAAATCTTTAATAGTAATTTAATAGTCTTTAATTGGAAAAATTGTTCTTGGAATTTGAAAAGTTAATTAAAATACTCCATAGTCACTGCTATGTATATTGAAATCTCCTCCATTGAATTGACACACTTCCAATTGCTAATGATAAACTCTTATTATTTGACTAAATTCTAATAGATTATGGCATTTTAAATGTGGAAAAATCTAAAGCAATACTAAAAAGTTCTGATTGAAGCTTAAAAATCTTTTATGAGTTCAATTTATCAAGACTTTCAATCAATCTAATCATATTGTTCTGTTTTTATTCAGCGGTGGTCAACAAAGGCGTGTATCGTTTGCAGTGGCTTTAATGCACGATCCAGAATTATTAATTCTAGATGAGCCCACTGTTGGTGTAGATCCCCTTCTGCGTCAATCCATTTGGAATCACTTGGTGCAAATTACGAGAGATGGAAACAAGACTGTCATTATCACAACGCATTATATTGAAGAAGCTAGACAAGCACATGCGGTATGGCATTCAATCTAATATCGCATTTACATAGTGTTCCATTGAAATATAATCTGATTTTCGTTTCAAATTAAAGATCGGTTTGATGAGAAGCGGCAGGCTGCTGGCAGAAGAATCACCCCAGGTTCTTCTATCCATGTATGGATGTCAATCATTGGAAGAAGTATTTTTAAAACTATCACGACGACAAGGTTTGTACTTCTGGCACTGTTATTTATAATATATAATATGCATTGGAAATGGTGATTAAAACATAATTTGTTCATTTACAGGTCAAGCTAATCAACCCGTTGAATTAAACATTAGCAATAATATTTCATTAGCTTCCCTCAATTGGGGAAAAAAAGACGAACCTATATATGTGATAGAAGATTCCGGTGTCGTAGGCCTTAATTTCCACCAAAGTAAAGAAATTCTCATTCAAGATAGTTCAAATGGAGTAGGCACCCACTTTGATGTAAGATTTATCACTTTTTATATGCAAAATTAATGACATATTGAATGAACTCACTAATGTATTATAAATAAGGTGCCCACACACGAAATAAAAAAAATAAGCACTTTAAATTCAAATTACATCTATTGTATTGCAATGGATTTATAATATTTAAATACACAGACACTAACGCTCCAATATCAATCACATACTTATAACTACATCAGCTCAAAGCTTTATATTATACAATATCAGATTATTTTGACACAATTCTTCATACATATTATCATATTTTGCATGAAATTTAATATGATATTTATTTATTGCACGCAGAAGCACAACAAAATTACAACCCCAGATTTAGGAGTGGATTGTAAAGAATGCGGTGATTGTTCTGCACTTTTAAATGTGAGTATTGCAAGCTTATTTCACTATAAATGTATATAATAACTGACGCAGTTCTGCATAAAGGATCCAAAACGATAAATATGTTATGGTTGTGGCTATTTGCAGGTACTATGTCTGTAAATTATTGGCAATTTGCAGGTACTTTATCAGCTAATTATTGGCTATTTGCAGGTACTATATCTGCGACAGGCGCAAAGCCTTCTGCGCATGCACGTGAACTGTCACTGTCAGCGTGTTTACTGTTAAAATTTTGTTTTAAACCTCTTAAAATTTAGCCCAAACTCGTAAAGTGATGTAGAGTAAAAAATATAATCCAAATTAGTTATTATTATTAATTGCTAGAAAATTATTATCATATACAACGTATAATACCTACATACAAGTGCAAGCCGCGAACTATCTAAATGATATAAATCTATTATAATAGCGTGCGAAATTTATTTGCCTCATGTATAATGAACGATTGATTAAACAAGTCTAGCATACATTAAATGTAAGAAATTATAATCCGATTATAAGTTCACGCGCATGCGCAGAAGACTTTGCGCCTGTCGCAGATATAATACCTGCAAATAGCCACAACCATATTTTATACAATATAAAAACAAAACGTTGAAAATTCGGTAATAGTAACATATGTTACAGCTACAACATACCATTGGTGGGATCTTTTATTCAAAACTTCATCCAATTTTGAACCAATAAGATTACATAATATGACTATTCTGTTTCAGTTAACAACTAAAGGTAAAATGAGAGCTTTGTTGCAAAAAAATTTCCTTCGTATGTGGCGTAACGTCGGTATAATGCTGTTTATTTTCGCTTTGCCTGTGATGCAAGTAATCCTCTTCTGTCTAGCTGTCGGTAGAGATCCGACAGGTCTTAAATTAGTGAGTGCATTTCTTTTTCAACATTTTCTTATATATGTATATGTATAGCAATGTCTTATATAAATTATATATATATTATTTCAGGCTATTGTAAATCACGAAGTAGGAAATTGGTCTATGGGAGGTATGTGCAATCATCTGGAAGGATGCTCTTTCAAGAATTTATCATGTCGATATCTTCAGCATCTTAGTAACAACACGATAGTACAGGTGCCATATGCAACCGTAGATGATGCAATAAGTGCTATCAAAAGTGGCGATGCCTGGGGTGCTCTCTATTTCACGGAAAATTTCACTGATGCTATGGTTGCAAGAATGGCTCTAGGTAAATAAAATCAAATTCCATAAAATCTTTATCAGTCAAACATCTTTTAACCAATATACTTACTATAGTCAAAATTATATACTAATTGAAAATTTACTTTTTTATTATTACAAACCTTTACGTTTCACTTACGATTACAATTCAGGAAAAAGTTTGCCTCTTATCCGATCGTTTTCATACACTAAGTAAATGGAACCTCCGCCATTACGATAGAGATAAAATATCGTATAAGAAGCATTTCAGATCCGAAGATTTTTTATCTCGGTGACAGTTGGTAGTCATTAATTTTATACATAGATGGCGGTAGTAAAAAAAAATATTGGTGTTTTTATTCAAAATAATTAATTGTATGGACATTAGTATTGTTCTTTTAATTGTTAATCTTCATTGGTAAGCGATTTTTAATGTACCAGCATATTCAACGGGTTAAATGCTAGCAAAGCTATTATTTTTTAAGACTATTCACAAACATTCTGGTGTCAATATAAAATACAATACTAGTGTCAAAGGATATGTGCATATAAACAATCAAATAACATTCGAATTATTGTGATTATTGTGTATTCTTATATTTAAAACCTTTTCAGGGTCATATTTATGTATGTTGGGCTTAAATTGAAGATATAAATTTTGACTGGGAACATACTAACAAACGTACTTTCAATTTTGTATATGTGAGATAATTTTCAGGTCGAGATTCAGACGATGAAACGTTGGATCAATCCGAAGTAAGAGTTTGGTTGGACATGTCGAATCAGCAAATTGGACTCATGTTAAATCGAGATCTTCAATTCTCATATAGAGATTTTGCAAAGGTATACATAGTTGTACAGACATATAAATTAAACTAACTATGTCCATTATTGCATAACAATAATCTAATTTTACTTTTTTCAGGATCTATTCACAGCATGTAAAGAAAATCCAAAACTAGGCGACATACCCATACAATTCAAAGAGCCCATTTATGGAAAGGTCAATCCGTCATTTACAGATTTCGTAGCTCCTGGAGTAATCCTGACGTAATAAGACTTTAATACAACATTTAATACAAACAATTCTCATCACAATTTCAATTTTTTATATAAAATTTTATCTTTGCAGAATCGTTTTCTTCCTTGCTGTCGCTTTAACATCATCGGTTCTCATTATTGAAAGAACTGAAGGGCTTCTGGATCGTTCTTGGGTTGCTGGTGTAACGCCTGCAGAAATCCTCGCTTCACACGTCATCACACAGTTCGTTGTAATGTGCGGACAAACAGCTCTTGTTTTAATATTCATGATACTCGTCTTCGGAGTAGATTGCCAGGGCGATATCTTCTGGGTGGTCACTTTGACAATTCTTCAAGGTATAATTAAATTCTCAAATTCAAATATACAAATATACATACTCAATAATAAATCAATACCATTTATAGGTCTATGTGGAATGTGCTTCGGTTTCGTCATATCTGCCATATGCGAGTTGGAAAGGAATGCTATACAACTTGCTCTCGGTTCATTCTACCCGACACTTCTACTCAGCGGTGTCATTTGGCCAATTGAGGGTATGCCTTTGGTGTTGAGATATATAGCATTGGGTCTACCGTTGACGATGGCTACAACGTCTCTGAGATCCATGCTTACAAGAGGTTGGGCTATCACCGAGCCGGACGTGTACAATGGATTCCTTGCCACCATCATATGGATAGCTTTATTCTTAGTGATAACACTTGTGGTGTTGAAATTTAAACGAGGCTAAGCTAGGCTAGAGTAGTTGGAAAAAAATTGTAAATTATATACAAAATATGGTTCTTGAAAAACTAACCCACGTAACGTAGGGTTCATTAGATAATTATTTATCGAACGAAGCTACATTTTTTATTGATAAATATTATGTATTAAATTCTGATTTATATATCAAATTCACAAATTGAACAAATTTCACAGATACCACCCTTTCTAGTTAGTAGATTTCAAGTGTGAATATGTGAAAGGAAGTGCGTGCATTTGAATGGTCAATGTATATATGTATTAATATTATTATTTATAGTAAAATATTTTATTGACAATAAAAATTGTATACCATAAAATAATTTTGATTTTATTGCATTGTACAGAATACCAGAATTAAATTTTTAAATTTCAAATTGCTTCAGAGTGGAATCATCTTCGTTTTCAAATTGATAGAACTTTTAAATATTTAAATAATACATATATAAATAATCACTGGCGCAAATGTTGTCATACATTTGGAAAGCTTGAAAATGTTTACTTCAAGCGACTGCCGTTTTTCTTTGAATATTTATGTCAATACACACCATTTAAAGGTGCCATCAACTAATGTTAGAATTTTCTTCGGATATTGGTTCAATCGAAAAAATTCCTAATAATTTGTAACATTATTTAATTTTAGAACTCCAAAATAGTGCGATGATTCATTCGCAAGTTTGATCACAATATTAATATACCTAGACAATAAATATAAAAAATACATATCTAGTTATTTAAACGTGTGTTTAAGTGACAAGAGTTTGTCTTAATTATTTATAGGAATTTCTCTATAAATGTATTATACAATTTATTCTACCAAACATTGCTCAAATAAAATTTTAATAGGTGTAGGATTTAAACAGAATATTGGACTATCGCTCTTTATGTCACGACAAAGTGAAAAGCAATACGCAATTTGTACATAAATTTTTCATTTTTTCAATTTTGTAAGGTAACATTATTTAACCTGCACTTTGAAATATGTATTTTTACAATAAAACACACCAATGTATTTTTAAAAATTATTTTCATTTATTTTACCCCTTATATTGTACCTGCACGAGGATTAGCATTTTGCTTAGCCCTTTGAATGCTAACCAACGCCGATCGGCGTTTCGCTGACAAGTCCATAGGCCTGCAAAACACAGCGTTGTAAATTTTGCATGTAAAAAATAAACAAGAATACTACCTACTAAGCCTTTAAAAGTAGCATTGAACATGGTTCGTGTAATCCGTGTCATTCATTTGTCAACGTTTATATAGACTCGCTTACACTGGAATTTCTGAATTTATAAGCATAGAAGAATTACCCGATGGAAATCCCTAACTGCTGAGTATTTTAGATTATGGTTTGGAATTTAAATTGTGAGCATTACATTTTAACAACAATGAAGAAGATGGAACTAGTTTTGGAAAAATACATTCATTAATAGACTTCTTTTGTTCATTTTATATTGTCGCAAGTTATATTAGAAAGTCTAAACACACCTTTACAAAACTCGAAATCTTCGGCGGTAGTTATCCAGGGTTTGTTTGGATTAGCTACAAGTTTTACACCTACTTTCTATTGGATTTATAAATAGTTCTAATTGGAAATTTTGGCAAAATTTTTAACGTGGCGGGCTTTCAACAGAAAAGATGTCAGCACTCAAGAGTTAAAATTGAGTAAATCTATGCAATATATATGTTTCTGCTGAAGTTCATCTTCCAGTTGTAAAATATTTTGACTAGTTGGAACAGAGAAATGTAATATAATATTAATAGAAGTGGCTTTAGGTGTTCTTTTGTTGTCAAGTGACATTCTGTCCACGGACAGATCTAAATAATTTTAGCATCAGTCGTATTTGATGCTTGGTGCTCGACGTGTCTGATAAAAACTTCTCTGTTTGTTTATATTACTCACAAGATGGGCAAGCTTCGGTAAAAATTGTTCAAAAACACACAATAAACAACATGGGATAAATTTTTATAAGTAAATTGATCGGATTGTATTCCGTGCGATGTAGCGTATTTATAGAGACGTACCGCGTAAAATTGACAACAATTATTTATTCGTAAGGGCCTCTCTATTCTTATTACTAGAGTACGGACCCAAAGCGCGCCGCTAATTGTTCAATTGTTGTAAACCTTTAACAATGCATTTAAAACATTTGAACAATGAGCGGCACGCTGCTTATCCGGGCTTTACTTATTACATCTCTCTGAGTTGGAATATATAATAATCCGTCTAACCTACATACATACATAAGTTGATTAATGGTCTGTTCATACCTAGTTGGCACGTATCGGCAGCAACAGGTAACCTGCAAGTACGTACAGTATTCTTTGGTACATTCTATATGGAAACGTATGAATGGACATGCGCGAATGGAGTATGAATATATAATGTACTGTTACGTATACTAAACTAAGATGTTAGTAAAGAGCCGTCGGTTAAGTGCAATCGGATTAAGCCGAGGCGCATCCCTGACACCGTGCGACCATTATAATTGGTTTCGAGGATTATCGGCAAACTAAGTGCTGTCGGCTAAAAAATGAATGCGGCGATAGCGGTACTCTGTCGCATTCCCATGAAGTTCTCAGAAGTGACCCATACCGTGGGTCCGAGTGTCGTGGGAATGCATATCCGAGTACGTGACGATAACAATAGGTAAACAAATCGGAAGTCGAAGATGTCCTGAGAGACCTATCCCTTATAAGGCGATACTTAGGCGATATCAAGACATTCTGGACTGAGCACTGCCAGTGTGTGTATCTCCTTAATCATCAATAAATGCTGTGAAACGACTTTGGCCTTTTACTTGGATCCTCCACCCACCCCTACGCAACAGTACTAAAGAATACTGTCCGTAATTGCAGATTGCCTGCTGCTGCCGATACGTGCCGACTAGGTATGAACAGACCTTTATATGGCTAATCACATTCCAACTGGTCAAAATATATTACAACGGAAAATACAGTTCAACTATAAATTGGTATCAGGTTAGATAGATGGAAAGGTTAGGTTTTCGTGAAAACGTCACTCGACTATTAAATTGAGTTGGAAAGTCGCTTTTTAGTTTTGAACACATTCTTAGAGTCATCGTATTACTATACTCATTACCTATATTCATAATATCTAGTAAATATTAACGCATTATCGAAATCTAAAGCATTCGTAAAAATATCAAAGCTTATGAATTTTTTGGGTACTGAGTATTGAAAAAATCAATTATATGTATATTTCATATTAGAGAAATCCAATTTCTATGCTAAATCATCTCGAATAAAAGGTTGACATTGTGATGTTTTGATTAAGTATTATAAAGCATTCAGTATTGACTAGATAACTCGCACACAAATAAAAAAACTAAAATGATTAAAAAATGAGTGTATATTTCAAAAATTTCATCAAGATTGAAATCCAATACAATCACATATCATGTTCTTGGTATTGACTTATGGGTCAGTATTTTGCTAATTTTCTTTTTCCTGAGAACTCCTTTATTTATCTTCTTTTTCTAAAAAAATAAAGAATAATATTATAAATCAATTCCGATTTAAACTGACATTCATACATCGAGTATAAAAACCTTTTTCTTTTCTGCGACAAGTCCTTTGAAGCTGTCGTTATGAGGTTTGTGCTTCTCTGCCACTTTATTCTCTACAACCTGATCGTTACTTTCCGACGTTGTAGTGTTCGTACTATGGAATATTTGCGAATCTGCAGAAGATTGCGCGTCCTTCTTTTTCCGTTTATCTTTCTCAGGCATGGTGTCTCGTTTTCTTATTTTATTACCCTATATACATAAGTTAAATAAATGAGTAATAAATTATAAGTAATTCAAAATCAAACGAAATTCAACTAATCAAAAACGTATTCACATACATGAGCATCCCTTTTCTTACTGGACTTTGGAACTTGATATGAAGTCCTTTGATTGGAATTTGGAAGTTCTCTTTTGCCATTTTTCCTATGCCCTGCCACTTCATTAGAGTTATTATCACCTTTACTAGGATTATGTGTATTATACCTTTTCAACCTGATCGCCTTATTATCAATCTTTAAATCTTCCTCGGTCATTGAAAGAGCAAATTCGACTCCATCACTTTTTTCAAAATTTACAAATCCAAAACCTGTCAATATAAAACAATAAATTCCATTCAATTAAAACCAATTTTTTTACATGTAAATGCAATCATTCAATTTCTATTAACCTTTTCCAACTTGTGTTTTTTTATCACGAATGAGTCTCACAGATAAAATAGTACCACAATTTCCAAACAGTTCCCTTACTTTTTCTTCCTCTATATTAAATGGAAGATTTCCAAGAAATAGAGTTTTTCGACCGTCTACTTGAGGTTTAGTGTCTCCTGCGCATGAATCTACTCTTATATGATTTTCTTCAATTGTTGTGTTATTTTCAACAAGAGCCTAAAAGTTAAATAAATTATATATTTCAAATGGTAATTAGTAAAACATTAGTTATAATAATAAACTACACATATATCATCTATAAATACCTTATCAACAGAAAGTGGATCAGTAAATTTAATGTAAGCAGTAACTGTTGACCGTTCAGGATGAAATTTCTTCTCTATGAAAGCAACTTTTGGATTAATTTTAAGATCTTCAACGGGAACACTTCTTATCCTATATGAAATGTGAAGAATATTAATATTTAAAAGAATAAAGTAAAAACAAGAAAAGAAAGAAAATATACCTAATCGATTCTATGGATCCGTATGGTGAAAATTTTGCTCTCAAAATTTTCTTGTAGTTCTTTTTCAAAATTGATACAGGAATATTTCCTATAAATATAGTTTTATTCACTTTGTCGTCCTGATGCTTCTGTTCTTTTCTTAATTTACTTTCAATTCTACGCTGTGCAGCTCTTTGGAAATCTGTTGGGCCGTCATTGAAACTATTCGGTACATTATTTTCCAATTGAACAATCGAGTCTTGAGAATTGATTTTTAAATCGTTACTTTGAGTTTGAGTTTCATCGTTTTGCTCGACACTTTTCTTTTTTTTCTTCGCAACTTTATCGGAATCAATTACTTCTTCGCTTTTCCTTTTACCTTTCTTACTCTTCTTTGAATCAGATTTAACGATAGAATCATCCAAAGATCCTACCGTATCCATTTCTGTCGTAGGTTCTTTTGAAATATGCGATTCTGCTAAAGTTTTAGAATCAATCTTTGCCTGCTTCTTTTTCAATTTTTTTAATTCCTTCTTAGATTTTTTATCGCCATTCAAAACAGTAGTTTCACTTTCTTCTTTTAAATCCTTGCGTTTAGGTATAACTTCAGTATTACTACCTATTTCTGATGTCTTATTTTTTTTATATACTTCGCGTTTTCCATTTTTGTCTTCATAATATTCTTTAACAAAATCTTCATTATTATTCCTGGCATCTGTTTCAGCGTCTGATTCAAAATCAGACAACTGTGATAAAAATTGGAAATTATTTTTGACCTTAGATTTGCGTCCCGTGGGTTTAGCAGGTTGAATAGGCTTGATGGGCTTGACGTTGCTAGAATCAACATCTGTGGATATTTCTTCTTTAAAGACTGGTCGAGTGAGCCGAGTAAGCTCGGAAGGAAGAATAGGAGGTCTTCGAGACCTCGCAGATTTTGGAGGACTACTGCGTGGTGTATCGTCATCCAGAGGAGGCCTTTTCTCTGGCGTCAGTGCACGACATTGCAAACGGGGACGATTTGGAGTATGCAATCCTGATATTAAATCGGCAATACTGCCAATTTCGTAATCCATGACGAAGAATAAAAATTCTAAAAATATATATATTATACATGTAAAAAATAAAAACAATTATCAGCTGTTTAATAACCAAACTTAAATCAAATCCATACCTCCGTCAAGTCCACGCCGACAAGTATAGGTTATGTTGTCACTCAAATCAACTTTAGCTTTTGGCCAAAACTTTCAATATACAAACCATTTAAGGCTACTACATGAGGTATATATTTAAATTATATTTAAACGAATAAATAATTAATGTCTCTGTTGAGCAGTGTAAAGTTATAAGTCACTTAAACTTAAACAATACATTACAGTGAATCGATGGAAAAATGGTATATCCCTATTAATTAATGAAAAGGCGCATCATCGAAGGCACGTAATATTCTTAGCAATGTCACGGACAAGGCCACGCCTAGGAGTTCGGCCGCCTGTGTGCAAACTTAAATTGGCCGCTCTTTAATAAAAAATAACCAGAAAAACAGACAGAAAACCAAAACCTCTAGACTTGAACAGAACCAGACTGAACGTTTTCAAGTTCATAGTGAGAAAATATAGTGTTTTTACCCCCAATCTCACATCTAGAACATTGTTCTTTCGATGACCAATCAATACTCAACAATTTTACGAGATGTGTGTATATATAACTATTTTTTTGAGGTGATTTACCAGAAGTATATTATCAATGGTGAAGGGATTATTTCGCACATTGCGATCACGCACATGAGAAAATCATTTCCATAAAAATCACGAATATGGAATATCTGGCAAGCGAGTTAGTATAATGGTTCACGTGGTAAACTCTCAATGGATGGAATTTTCGGATGCTAGATGTTCTATTATCGAAATTTTAGTGACGTTTGCAAAATCGCTTTGTGCGGAATAATCACCGAACCATTATTAATATTTAAATATTTATTGGTGTTTCTTACTGCATATTATTATTTTCAATCATACAACGAACATTTCAAATATCAATTCCAGTACGGTTTGATGATTACATCTCAAATGTGAATCGCTACCAGAATAAGCACCGCTACGAAAATCACTCGCGCGGATCTCCTGTCGTATGAAAATTTGTCGCACAGGAAAATTGCCCAAATCTCGTAAAAAAAAAAGCATTTGCTACGTTTGTGCGTGTGTGTGTTTGTGTCAGACCGTGGACAATCAGTGTGAAGTGGTCGACGAGACGCGGGAAGTGGGTATTTACGACAACAGGTAGGATGATTTTTACAAATTTGATGAACCGTTTCAACAATGAAAATCAGATAAATTGGCAAACTCTGAAAAAAAGCGATTGACTTGGAGTCACAAATATTCAAGTCTAACCAGCAGTATTCAAGATTAGCACGGGATCGAACCTAGTAGTATCTCGGTGTTAAATATAAACGCAACCACCGAGCCATACTGCTGGTGGTTGTACGTTATATATATAATATAAAACTTTATTTTAATTCGTGTATCAATTCCTTTCCGAAGTCACCCGTTGAAATCAACGGGCGCAACACTAAGGGCCGGGCCGCGCCGCTCAACTCGCGAACAACTTGGTTGAGGACGACCAGACCAATGCATGCAGGTAGATGGGACATGCCACACTCGTCAACTTGTTTGTCGCACACATTTCCATACATTTTTTCGTGCCGCGCAACAAGTCGGCCGACAAAGTTACACGGTGCGGCCCGGCCCTAAAGATGATATTAAACAACAATAAAGATAATATTAAACGTGGACGTAGTTTTGCATAAATAGTTCAACCCAGATTGTTTATCAACTTATATTTTATTTTAAAATTATGCTTTTTATACCAACAACATTAAAGTTCACCAAAGACCAAACCAAGCATGAAAAATCCACACAGAAAAAAGCGAACTTAGAAAATTGCGCCAAATTACAAAAAATTAAGTGCTTCTTTTAAGTTCGTATTTCTCTGTGTGGTTTTATCCGATCACTGCAAGTGCATATGTAGATAGGTAATACCTATTCATAATCGTAATCTTGCAAGAGATCGTCATGAATAGAATACAAATTGTCTAGAAAATGGCAACCCTCATACAGCGGAATACATATAATGATAAAAAAAATCCAAGAAGAGGCCTTGTAAAAATTATAATAATGATTCAAACGAGTATTATACGACACTTAATACCACACCCAAGCTCAAATGATTATGTAATTGTTGACTTAATATCAGGATTCGAGTAACGGGCGTCACCCAGTCACAGTTCAGTTCAGTCAGTCGATAGCGCGACTGTCAGTACACCGGTACTGAGCACTGATTGACGATTGAATCAGAATCATCAGCGAAATGTCTTCTTACTTACCTGCTATTGGAGCCGCCATTCTCCCTAATCTGGGTGGCTTCGTCGGTAGTCTATTCCTGAGGGACCAGATCGTGAAGAAGGATGGAACTCAAGCTTGGTACGAGACTCTTAAACGACCTTCCTGGAGACCACCAAACTGGGTATTCGGCCCCGTCTGGACTACCCTTTACTCCACCATGGGATACGCATCGTATCTAGTCTGGAAAGATGGCGGTGGCTTCAAAGGTATTCACATCATTATCTTTATTTGTTTTATGGTTATACTCTATATATGCATAATCTTTTATTTAATGAACTCGGTGTTCCAAAATTCCACCAGAACTGCCCATTATCTTAGATGGCTTCTTAGAATTGTGGTATTTTTCCATGTCCATCTTATTCCATCCATTGTAATGGTGGCTTAGCTATCATTAACGCCATGACTCATGCCTATAAGTTGTTCCTAAATTAGTTAGTATAAATTGTAAACAATACTAACATAAATACATATTTGGATAATCAATTCGCATATAAAATTTATATAAAGGCTTATTGTTGTATAAAAAATTTCTACTACGTATTTTTTTCTTTTGTTTGCATTTATAATCTACTAGTGGTTTTACCCGGCTTCGCTCAGCATTTGTAATATAAATCGCTTAAACATGGGTAATCTAATAGTAAACATGGCTAATCTAATAGTTTTATTAGATTTATTTGAATATTCATTTGTTTTTTATTAAATTTCACGTTACAGATTCTACCACCTAAACCTTACTTACAAAGTCTCTTTCGAAATTATATATTAGATTTGCATAATTTTTATGATTTTGGCATTGGATTTTACATTTGATACATACATCACTCTTTATCAGAACTAGTTCCATTTTTATGCAATAAACTTTACTTGTTTTCAATCAAATTTTCAACTTGTAAAACATGTCATTTTAAATTTAGCATTTAATAAGATATTTTTCATGAAATATAAATAAAAAAAAACTTGTGGTTTTTCTATTTTTTTTAGCTAAATATTTGACACCGCCAAAAAGCACATATTTGCTTACGCAATAATTCCATTTCCTTGAAATTTTTGTCCAAATACGGCGTCGTTATATAAGTGATGGTAATTACCTATATCTTGTAAGGTAATTTAGTGACCCATGTGTGTAATTTTACATAAGTATTAGATTATTTTGTATGATATGGCAAAATTTTAAGAATCAATTATGTATACATGTTTGCTAAAATTTGTATAATGATACTACCATCTGAATAAACTTTCCTTCTATTAATAGAATATTTTTTAAGGTAATTGAATATTTAAATAAAATGGCCGAACGAACATTAGGCTGACAGCCTTTTGGCTGAATGGACATTAAGCCGACAATTTTAGTCCATCATATATATAATATCGCTTGTCTGTGTAGGATAACGCTCGCCATACTATAATAGTTGTTTCGATTCGACATACATATGTATATAACAGCTAAAACACTGCCAACAAACCGTACAAATATAATAACAAAAGAAAAAACTTTTATATATACTGTTTGCTACTGATTTTTCATCTAGGCAAGTCTCTGAGCATTTAGCGCCATCTATTGAAAATTTATTTAATTAATTCATTCATTTTTCTATTGTTTATATATTTTTTTTCATATTAAACAATTAAATATATTTAAAAGGTATTTGAAAAAAAATTCGACTGCGTGCAGATTGAACACAGGGCCGACACCTTTCTTTTAATTTTTTTTTATTTAATTACTTAATATGCCAACACCCATGCGATATTTCATTGGGTACAACACTAGTTATTCAATAAAAATAAAAACAAATATTGATAATCTTAAATTTTATTTTTTAGGTGATGCAAAACTTCCATTAATGCTGTTTGGTGCCCAATTAGCATTGAACTGGGCATGGACACCAATATTTTTTGGAGCACATAATCTCAAATGGGTAAAAAATACATTTTATTATAAATATATCTATAAATATATATTTTTTACTTACATACATATTTTCACTATATTGGATTTGATAATTTTCAGTCTCTCATCGACATTGTAGCATTGCATGCGACAGTTTCAATGTGTGGTGTATTGTTCTACAAAATCAATCCCACTGCTGGATATATGTTCATCCCGTACGTCGCTTGGTTGTCATTGGCAACTTGTCTCAATTATGTGATTTGGCGTGACAATCCCGAAGGTGGACCAAAGATCCGTGAATTAAAAGACTAATTTTTAAATATCATTTTGTATGGGTGAAACAAAAATTTTATATTCGAATATATGAATGTATATAGGTGGTGGTATTTGAACCTTAACTAATACACGTTCTAAATCTTTCTATGTTCATTGTTATGTTTTAAAGATTTTTACATTACATACATATGTAGTTCAATGTTTATACAAATTTGATGTTTACATGTTTTATTATAATTTTCCAGGATTTTAAACTATTTGTATGTGCAGATTATCCTGTGATGACTAGTCTTAATAAATACATATTATGTTTGATAAATGCACTCTTATCTATCGGGTCATGGTTTATTTTCCACATAAATTCCTGCATTTTTTTATAAGAAAAAGTCTGTTTGTGTATGGGATCATAATGTAAAACATTAAATAGATAAGGTATATATTTAAATAATTAAATTTTTATCATATAAATTTTATTATGCATGTGAATATTATTTGTTGTAATAAATTGCATTTTTATAATAAATTAAAGGCATCGCATTTATATCGCATCCATTATCATTGCTGCCTTTTGTGTATGTAATTAATTGTGGTGAAATTTAAATTTTTGGTGATTTACATATAAAAGTGTATTTTCCCGATAGTTTATTCATGAACTCTAGTTGTTGGCCACATGAATAGATATTTTCTGTTGCAATATGGGACATGTGTCTAAAAAAATTTAAATGTAACACAGCAAGTGAAGGTAATAAAAATATTCTCCGTCACTTGACCGATATACACAAATAATTTGTTTTGAAATACAGCAATGTCTATTTCACGTTCGTGTCCAATTTGGGACACGCGATTCAAATCCATGATTATCCCGCAAAGTCATATAGTATTCAAAAACAAATTGAATACTATATGACTAGACCTAGGATTTTGACCAGAGCAGTATCCCTTTGGGACGGAACAAGTTGCCAATAGTTCATATTGGTAATACATTATATAAATTAAATAATATCTAAAAGTTGGCAGAAATATAACTATGGAGGGTGGTTGGAGTGAAACAACGATATTGTTATAAACAAGATTTTCTAATATGACGGCCGAGAAGGAAGTAAAGTAAGGAAGAATATATTTTGATCAGCATTTATCTATTAAACGGTCAGTATTTTTTATACCAAAATCCATCAGTACTAATATAAAAAATGTTAAATAAAATACTAAAATGCCAGTAGAAAATTTAACATACGTAAGTATAATTTTAAAGATAAACGGATTATTGCGCAAATTGCGATCGTTATCACGAAAATCGCGAATACGGCATATTTGGTAGTCGAATTCTCATTAGTACATTTTGATGGAGATTCGATGGAGATTTTGAGTTCCAGATGTTCCGCGATTGAGATTTTAGTAACGTGCGTGAGATCTTTTTTACTAGCCTCTTCGTATTTCATTAATTTCTCCGAACATTTAACCCATTTGGTCAGGAAAATGTTATGATAATAGAAGTGCCTCTACCAATAAATTGTCTGTCAAAATAATACGTTTACCGTTCCATAGCTACGTTAATAAAATAATTTACCAAATTGTCAAACTACGATGTTAATTGAACAATGTGTTACTTAAATGATAATTCTCTTATAAAAATGTATTGTGTGTTTTTGAATGCATTGTGCAATTTTAACGATGCACTTATTCATCTTGCGAGTAATATGAACAGACTAAACTTATTGGATATACGTCGAGCACCAAACGGTAATTGGATTATTAGTCACATTGCGATGGTCACAAAGACAATTTTTGCTATGAAAACCGCGAATGCGGAATATTTGGTACTTGAGTTTTCGTTAGTATGGTGGACTTTTCGGCGGCGGCTTCACGAGCACACCGCTGAGTATGTACGCGTTCGGGCGCTTTCATACGATATCCAGTATCTCGAAGCGCCGAATGTGTACGGGGAGGTTATAGAGATTTTAGTGACTTTTGGGGGAGCGCTTTGTGACCAACGATCACTAAACCGCACCAAACATCGAACACGACTGCCACAGAGAATATTTTATAGGTCCGTGGACCTGTTTCAATTGACAACAATACGACGCCTAAAGCCACTTTTATTATTATAACATTTCTCTGAGTGGTGAATGGCTACATCCACACTACCGATATCTACACCCGATACACCCGATATTTAGGAATTTTTCCATATCCAGTTCCCATATTGCAACTTGTGGTTGCTATTTAGGAACTAGTTATGGAAAAATTCCTAAATATCGGGTGTAGATATCGGTAGTGTGGACGTAGACAATAGATGAAGTTTTGCGATTATGCGAAAATTCGCATTCGTTTTTTATTCATTCCCTCGCACATTTAAAGGTCTGTTCATACCTAGTCAGCACGTACCGACTTCAGCAGGTATCCGGCCGTACGAAAAGTATTCTTTAGTACATTTTGTATGGGTATATTCATACCAACCGTCACGTTTACGCCACGGCAGGCTTACAGCAGTACCCGACATTTCCTGTTCATACCGTACAGCAACATCCGTCAACGTATCGTATCCGTTTTTTTTGGCCATCGTGGAAATATAGACGCGAATTACGTGCTATGAGTCTGCCGCTTTGCTGTTTTGGACTAATTATCGATAGTGACAGTTGACAACTGTTCAATTTTTCGACATGGTTTTGGCGCAAATATTTAAAAAAAAATTAAATTTTTTTATGGAAATATTTAAAAAAATTTTGTCCATCATCCACAAGCTCCTTATACAGTGTCCAAAACTCTCCTTCGGTTTTTCTATTTTTTAACATGGGATGCACATCAAAACGCCTCCGTGCTTTTTTATTGCCTTCTTGAGCTTCTTCTTCCAACAACAGCGCGATTATACATAATTTTTCGTTCGATAAACGTCGAAACATTTTTGATGACTTGTATTCTGACGCGCGGCTACGAATGCACGTGTATGCATTCACATTGTAAGTACTCGACAATACGACGTAAGAAATATTGCGCCGTATCGTCATGGCCTCTAATGTATAAGTAAGTCGATTTTGCCTTGCACTCGGTCAAATTGCTGTAAACGTGACGGGACCGCGACGTGTAGGTAGATATTGTAGGCGGGGTACATGTGTGTTGACCGTATCCCGGCCTAACGAAACACTGTTGTGCTAGTTTTATAAAGTTTTATTGTTTGCCTATGGTTGTACAAAGGTATGGTATTTGTGGGCAAAAGTATGTCGTTCAGCGGTCTCTGGATATGGTAGAGTGTCGCTGGCTCGGCATTCAGCTATGTTCGGAAGGTCTCTGGATACGGCAGTGTGTTGCTGGCTCGTCCGGCTGGTTGATCTTCCAAGTCCGCGTGGTGTAGTGGTGGCAGGTCAGGAGCTGGATGTTGACTGGTCTGCTGCTGTGTGTCGACGCTTGCTGCTGTGGGTCGACTGGCGTTGTTTGGGTTGTACCTCCTTTTATAGTGTTTCTGGAATCGCCTGACCGATGGTGGTGGTTTGTTGATGCGTAAGAAAGGAATGCACTTTTGTCGAGGCGTAGAATTTTCTGGAACGATTGATGGAAGTGGTTGTTGATGCGTAAGCGCATGTGGTTGTTGATGCGTGAACGAGGAATGCACTTTTGTCGAGGCGTAGAATTTTCTGGAATGATTGGCGCCGTTCCGCTCGATGTGGTTTAATGGTGGCGGCATGTTTCGACCGTTTTGGTTCCACTCGACTGGTAGGGGCGTTCCGCTTGAGTTTAATATAATGACTGCAGGTGTACGACGTCTGGTTTTCGGGAATGTAGTTTGTTGTTGCGGAATATTCTCGAATGTTTCGATGACGATGACGACGACGAGATTCCTACAATATGAATAGCAATGTAATAAAATGACATATTTGAAACGGAGTCGTGCAGTGCTGAAGCCGTGCAGTGCTGTTAAGTATGAACAGATCTTAACCCGTTCGGTTCACTTTCTCCGGGAAAATTTATTTACAATGTCTCATCTATGTTATTCTATATTTACAGTTTGCTAAGATAAGATATATGTATGTCGGAATAATTTCGAAATACGCAGCCGAGTTTCGAAATATCGGGGTGAGCGGGGCGCGCGGCCTGTGCAGTTGCCTACCCCGCCGGCGCTGCCGGAATCCATCTTACGAAGAGCACGTGGGTCGCCGGTCGCGACTAACCTGTCTGTCGTCCGTCGTGTCGGTCTCGTCTGCCCCCAGAGTCGTCATTCGCGAGACTTCGCCGCCGCCAAACTGCCGTTCGTCATGAATTCCGACAAGCTGAAGAAGCTGCAGTCGCAGGTGCGCATCGGCGGCAAGGGCACTCCCCGCCGCAAGAAGAAGGTGGTGCACGCCACGGCCGCCACCGACGACAAGAAGCTCGAGTCCTCGCTGAAGAAGCTGGCGCTCAACCCCATCCCCGGCATCGAGGAGGTCAACATGATCAAGGACGACGCCACCGTCGTGCACTTCAACAACCCCAAGGCCAAGGCCTCGCTCGCCGCCAACACGTTCGTCATCACCGGCCACGGCGAGACGCGGCAGGTGGCCGACATGCTTCCCGGCATCTTAGCTCAACTCGGACCCGACGGCCTCGGCCAGCTCAAGCGCCTCGCCTCGCACGCCTCCGCCTCCGCCTCCGCCTCGGCCTCCGCCTCCGCCGCCTCCTCAGCCTCCGCCCCCACTGCGGCCCCCGCCTCGGCCGCCGCCGCCGCCGCCTCCGCCTCCGCCTCCGCCTCCTCCAAGCACCTGCACCTGCACCAGGACAACAACGACGACGACGACGTGCCCGCGCTGCACGCCGACTTCGACGAGGCCGCCAAGCGAGAGGCTGCGCCCCCCACCGCCTCCGCCCCCGCGCCCGCTCCAGTCCCCGCTCCGGTCGCCGCCGCAGTGGCCGCCGCCCCCGTCTCGCCCGCGACGCCTCCGGCCCCCGTCAAAGCCGAGTAGGTCGACGGGCCCCGACCGTTCCATCTCCGAGCGACGTCCACCCCAACTCCACCAACACCCAGCACTCCAGCTCCAGCTCGTCGACACGTTTCATCTTCACTCGGATCGTTTCCGTCAGATTTGACGGCGTGACTAATTCTCATACACTTTGGCCACCATCTAGTCTCTCGTACTGCTCTCGAGCCATTCAATTAGCCCTAAACTTTTGTCAAACAGACATGTATCGTCGTCACCCTTGAATTAATCGACCATGCTTTTTATGCTGTATTAAAAGTACCCGCATCGTTCGATGCGCGGCCTAGATTTAACTTAGGCATATTTTTTAAAAGTATTCTGCCATCGTTCAATCCTTCGGACGACAAACCCTAGTATTGCATTCGGACCGCAGAGGCTAATCTATCTATTACCCTCGTCAGTATCTTACTATATGAATTGCTATGTTAATATTTTCATATTGCAAAGTTGATCAATGTGCGTTCTATAAATGTCATTTATTTTTATTTTAATGTTATGTATTGAAATTTAATTTTTGATGTAAACATTTCAAATATTTAATCTTTGTGTTGCTAGTCTGAAAAAATATTTCGAAACAGTATATATATATATATAAGGAGAATGACGTTTTAAAAACAATTTTTTTTTATAAAATTCATTTGTTTCAATAAATGAATTGTATGAAAAAATTTTGAAAACAATTCGTCGTTTCATTTGTTTTGTCCATTTTTGATTATTTAGAAATGAACGTATAAATTTTCGGAATTATTTTTTCAGACTCGAAGATTTGAAACGATCGCCTGGTTAGATGTCGATTTTTTTTCGTGATCGAAACCTTCCGGACGATTGTCGATTTGGCTAATTGAACGTGTGACCGTTCTTTTGTCACTGTTACTATTATTTTTTAATGTGAATTTTGAGGGAACGATCGCGATGTTATTCGGCTCGATGACTGTGTACAGAAATTGATTAAAAAAAATTAAAAGCACCGTATCGTTACACAGTGAGTAGAATCTCTCAATTATAGATTGTCCGGCGACTCGTTGGGAGAGTTGCTTTTGTCGAATACGTAAATTGATAAATATTTATACAGTCGAATAGTCAAAGTACAATTATACGAATCGAATATGAGCGCGGGTGTTATAATTATTGTATTAATGTATGCGCTCCGTCGCTATCTGCAATTTGACCTTTCAATATATATATATATATATATATATATTTCGGGTTGAGTTGTATTTTATTTAAACTTAAGACAGAGAACGAGCGTAGAATGCAATTTTATTAAAGTTTTGTCTCGCTCTCGCTCCGAAGGACGTTCTTCATTTCGGAAGCTTTGACCGTTTCACTTTGTGCCGATTCCGCAGTCACGGAAGGGCACGTCGGTTTTTTTTGTAAAATTATGCAAATTATTTATATATATGTGTCAGTTTTATTGCACTTTATTCAATTGTACATTGCTCTGTGATTAGTAAATGGCGCGGTATCGCGCCTCATGTTTTCAAAACAAATGAAAAAAAATGAAAATATGTATTTCATTTTCAGAACAAATGAAAACGTTTTATTTTTTCAAAAAAATAAAAATGAATGCTAATGAAAACTTTAAAACTGCGTTATCGATTCAGAATGCAGCCGGTCCTGTATTCAAAATGAACAAATTCATTTTGAGCGATCAATCTTTGAAAACATGACAATGTAAACAAAATTTTAATAAAATACCATTATTCGTATATTGTTGTGTTTTAATTTTTGCATAAAATACTATTCAAACTCGTCTTAGCAGCATGCAACCGATCAATGGTGGATTTCGAGTGTTTGGCTGATTGATGGTAGTAATCGTACTGATCGATCATTTTTGTTGAATTCATCTCGTTCTGCAGTACTAGAAATGCACTAGTCGTGTTCAGGACGCGACTTAATTATTACTGCCAGTATTTTTTTTTTCAATAATAACATCGGATACAAGTTTTTTGATAAACTAAAACGCTTAATACATTATGGAACACTGACATGGTGATTATTTAGTCTTGTAGTCTCCGATTGATTGTGTGTGTGTGTATATTGGTTGTAACCTAATGTGTTGATTGTTTTATTTTTTATAATGGATCCTGTAAATCTTTAATAAAATAAAATTTTGTAAAATGTTATACTAGTTTATTTGCGTGATGTCATTTGACATGTACATATAAGCTCTGTATAACGGATTTAATAGCATTGAGCTTTTCACTTATAACTTTGCTTTCACTTAATGAGCACATGCTCGTATTATATGTATATGTATATGGGGGGTTATATCCTTGTGATGTTTATAAAACCAAAATAAAAATATGAGCAATAGTAAACGATACAAATGCAAGTGTAGAAGAAAATACGGAATTTTCGTATGTACATTAGATTGATACATAGAAAATAAGCCAGTGCCTAATTGTTCTTTATGTTTTGTAAACACCTTCAATTCTATTATATTATAATTGTGGATGGAGTGGAATTGTCCAAAGGACGCGGCCATGACAGTTCCGCAGGCTTATTTGTAGTCGTTACATGTATGGTAAAGTTTGTAGTCCAATCTGATACATCTGCGATCAGTCTGTCATAGTGGTCACCTTAATTGTTAACATGATTGCTTTGAATTGGTTCCTCTTTGATTTTTTTCATGAAAATTCGTAATATTTTGTGTATATAACTGTAATTTTATTTTTGAAATTGCTTGGATGACCTCGCAGTAAATCCTGATATTTTAATTTTCCTTCTGATTGTATAGTAGTTTGAGAAAATAGTTGAAATTTCTAGTCTAAACCGACTCGATTGTTCCTTTGATTCCGTTGATTCTAAGTTGCCCATTTATAGCCCAACATGAGCGTTGAACAAATATTAATGTCTGTCGATAATCATGCTTATCAATAAAAGTTTTGTATGATGACATTGCTTCGATGTTTAAAGATGAGTTAAATCGGTAAATAGAAGTCTTGTTGCATGTTTACTTCATCTGTATCTGAAACATAATATAGATAAAGCACTGCATAGAGAATAATTTTGTTTAATCGTAAGTATATATACATAATAAGAATCTTCAAAATTGATATGTGGATTGATATTTTCATCAAATGCCAGTGAATTAGATTAGCCATAGTTTTTTTTTACTTTTTATTTTACATTAATATGTTTTTATTTTACATTTGTGTTTTTACTTTATTTTTGGATTAAGTTTTGAATCAACATCTGTATTTTTTTTACTTTATTTTTTAAATCTATAATCCATGGTATAGAATTATGCTTTTTTTTTGTTTATATTATTAATTAGTTTTCTGGAGGTTGAAGTGTCTGTGACAAGCTTTTGAATTAATAGTTATGGTCAAAAATTGTATAATTGATACATTTCTATAAATGATTGATTGATATTAAAATACAGTAATTTTGTCACAATCTTCATTGATTGAATATGTTTAAATTCTTCAACAAGACTATTTTTATACTGCATATGTATTGGTTATTTTTGATGAGTATAATTAAATAAAATTGCATCAAATATGTTTGAGAATTAATAAATAATTAGACAATTGTAAACCGTATTAGTTCTAATATTTTTTCAATCATATGTATATGATATACTGATGCAATTTTCTCTTCCAATACAAAATTAATTTTATAAATAAATAACACAAAAAAATTATTCATTTCTTTACATTATATTTATCAAGTATGTATATTGAACAATTCAATTGAAATAAAAAGTTTCACTACGCACATTTCATAAAACTACAAATAAAGTATTGGGTCGTTAAAATTCTTGTTTTAATTTTTTTAATTGATTATTGAGATGTGTATTGAAAACGGATTAGAATATTCCAGATTTATTTTCATCATGGAATGCCTTCAGAGTTTCTGAACAGTTTTAAATATCTGGCAAATAGTTCTCAATATCAAACGTTGACTTCATATAGAAATTTCCAATCTAAAATATAGAATGGAGCTATTTTAACACTGAGCATTTATTTTTATTTTTATATGTAATTTTGTATTTCACAAATACGCATTTTTTTGTCTTTTTGTGTGGCGCTTATATCTAATGTATATAATTTTTTAACTATTGATTTGTCTTACGGCACTTTTCGAGGACTTGTGTGAACTTTTTGTTGCGTTAATTGTGTAGTCGCCTTTAACATGGAAAAATGTAGTTGTTTATATACGATGATAATTATTTCAGTAATAATATAATAAATGGAAAATGATTATGAATATTACGATTGATCAAATGTTTATTTACATACATACATACATATATACACATTTATTAACTACTATTTTTTCACGAGCGTGTTTTCTTTGAAGTTATACCAATACTATTGTTTTTTTTTTAATCTTAGGCTATGTAACTGAATAAAGGTAATTTGAATTATTTAAATAATCTTTTCATACAACCAATTTAAAAAAAAAAACGATCAGATGTAAAAAAAATTACATCCCATTTATGACAATCTGCAGAATATATGATGTTTCCAAGTATTTAATAGGGTAAGAGTCTGCTACCGATCCAAAGAACTTCGTAAGAATAAAACTAATCAACCAGGCAAGTGTAGTAGCAATTGTTGAAGCAACGGATTTCACCGAAGGATCAAATAGCTCACCCATCACTGCCCACGCAAGTGGTCCAAATCCTGTTAAGTCATTTATACACATATTTATACACTAAGTTTATTAAATTTATCATGCAAATGCATTATACAAAAATGATGGATACCAATGCAGAATGCACACACAAATAGAACCACCGAAGTCACTGGTAGCCATTTAATATACTCAACAGAAGAACTTCCTTTTGAATCCAATATAAAGAATAATCCCGATAGCGCCTAAAAATAGTTTATATACATATTTATTTTACATACCAGGAAGGCCTAACAGGTAAACCCCAATGCGCCTCTCTGGTCATTATATTTAAAGTATCAATATTCAATTTATGTAGAATTAGGATTTATCTTTACCAGTGCAGTGGTCATACCAAGTGAAGATATAATTAAAAGTATGCGTCTTCCAACTCTGTCGACGACTAGCGGTGTTACAGAGCTCGCTAGAACTTGAACAACACCGATGATGATGGTTGAAATTTCTGGAGACAATCCAGTGTCTAACGATCCGAATATTGGTTCCAAATAAAATTACAACATTGATTCCAGAAAATTGTTGAAAAAATATGAGCCCACAAGACAAGTATAATGCTTTAAAGTTGCCCCAAGGCGTCCACAAATCGCTGAAAGATGCCGTCTTTGTATTTTGGTCAAGGCTTTTTTGAATATCGTCCAACTCTTCTTGAACACCTTGAGCTGTTTTCCCTCTTAATCTTTCTAAAGATGTTTGTGCAGCTTGCCTTTGATCTACGAATTGGAAAATATTTATTATTTTATATATTTTTCACAAAATTTGATTGATTACTTTTTATTTTTCATTATTACAGTGGAAATTCAAATTATTCCATATATTATCTTAATGTACTTTGCATTCTGCAATCTTATCTAAGAATATTTCCTAAAACTTAAAAACTTTGATATACATATGTACATATATATATAAAAAATTACATGAAATTTTTTACATTCATATATGTAAGGGTAATTTTTAAGTAAGTACAGTTATGAACTGATCGGTTTGAATGCGATTTTTGTTAAAAAGTTGCTTTAATTTCAGAAAGAGATGAAACCTAAACGTACATAGTATGATCAAATATTCCACAACTGAGCTTTTGCAAATGTTTTGTCGTTGACGGAATTGAAGATCGACATGGTGAATGAAATGTTACTTAAAAATAGCATCTGATGCTCTTAAGAGCATAAAATGAAAGGCAGAAAAAGGATATATTTAAAAATGACAGCGTCACAGGCATGTTAATAAATGTTCCCGACCAGGTTACATTCCGAAGCATCATTTTTCATTTTTAATTTGTAGTATATATGTACATATATGCAAAAGATTCTTTCATACAAAAATGGCCCTTATATTTGCTTAGTTATAAAATTACTATTTGGTTAATACTCACTTTTACTGAGAAGATAAATTGGAGTTTCGGGCATGAAGAAAAAAAATACCATAAATAGGATACCTGGCACCATTGAAATTATACTAAGCGCTAAAAAACTAACATATGGACCAATCACATATGCCAGTAAGAACCCAAGTACAAGAAACGCCTGTAAAAAAGACCCTAGAGCGCCTCGTATATCACTCTGAAATATATTTTGAATTAGATTAATTGAATAAAATCCGAAAATTATTCGATATACATACATATTGTCTATTATTTTACACACCTCTGCAATTTCCCCGACATACATAGGATATTTCTAGGTATTGATAGTTAAATAAAAAATGAAGGACAAATAATATTTCTAGGTATTGATAGTTAAAATTTTAATTTTTGAATATAATACATATTTATGCACATATGTAACTAATTAACTGTGTTATAATCATAGTATGAGATTTTTTATTGATTATTTATTGAGAATGTCTTGGATTTCTTGAAGGCTTTTCCCCTTGGTTTCGGGGAGTAAGAAGAATACAAAGAAAAATGCGATTAATGTGAACAAGCCGAAAATCCAAAACGCGTAATGCATCCCCAAAGAGTCCGCCACTGATCCAAAGAACTTCGTAAGAATAAAACTAATCAACCAGCAAAAGGTAGTAGCAATCGTTGAAGCAATCGATTTCACCGAAGGATCAAATAATTCACCCATTACTGCCCACGGCAGCGGTCCAAATCCTACAAAATCACAAACATGTACACGGTATATGTATACGGTCATTTTATTATTTTATAAATGAATTATTCATAATCGAACATACCAATGCAATATACACACATGAATAAAACCAGAGAGGCTATTGGCAACCATGTAATAGATTCAACAGATGAACTTTCCTTGGCATCCAAAATAAAAAATAATCCCAACAATGCCTGTAAACAATTATATAATTAAGAAATGAACATTAAACAAATTCTGTACAAGGCTTGAATAAGAAGCAAAAATAAAAAAAATCTAAGCTATTAATAGTAGCATGTTACTATGTATGTACATACATATGATATACTATCATAGATGTAGAATAGCCTAGATATGCCTTTACATACAAATTTCGTTGGAGATCTTGTCGCCACTATCTGAGGGGTGCGGGGGGTTTAACTAGCGGGGAAGTGGTGAAAAAAAGAAAGGAACGCAAAAAACGCAGTGGTCAGCGACCAGTTTATGTACATATGTACATGCACTGAAGTTTTATTTTATTTATAACTTTATTTTATTGGACACTCCGCGTGACAGTAAACCAAACTAATAAAGCCATATTAAGAAAAAAATACACACTATATTAAACTACAAATGTATGTTACTATAATAAAACCATCATTAACTATTACAATATTTAAACATTAGTAACTTCCACAAGGATCAATTTTAAAGCTGACACTTTAATATTTAGTTCATTATTTGTAGTTTTAAACTTAATGTCGATTTCTGAATTTCCTTCAGTGCCAACAAGATATACGCGTGCATTTAGAGACATCTGTGGCAGAGATTGTCGACCGCTGTTCCATCACTGCATATAACTAGAGGTAGGACCGGAAGCGCGCCGTCTATTGTTCCATTATTGTAAATGATTTGTAAAAAAGGTTCGGCAAACCTTTAACAATGCATTTACAACATGTGAACAATGAACAGCGCGCTCTGGGTCCGCTCTTTACATATAACACTACATAAATCGCGCCGATATTTCATTATATGTTCAAATACTACTATAATTGAAGACATTGTGGCGGCTCGCTTATACGACATGGTCGAGTTTGGTTGCCTTCCTGCGAGTGGGAACCAACTCGGCTGGGTTCGGAGAGCTACTACTCACTCTGTCTTCAGCTGTCATATAATAAACACGTGCATTAACATGCCAGTCGTCTCATTCGTTCATCCTCCATAACATTATATATTAATTCTTACTTATGATATGTGATGCCATCCGCCTTTTTATGTTTTCTTGAGTAATTGTAACACAATTTCACTGAATACGTTGGCATTTTTGAAAAATGTCAATCGACCTTCCGACTTAGAAACTAACTAGCTACTGAGAGAGAGTGTACAGTACTTTCTTTTGTATGTGCATGGACCAACAGGGTGATCGGCTTAGAGCGTCAGGGCGTATCTATGTATTCTATATCTATGTGTACTATTCTATAACTGAGCTACGAAATAGTAGGCCAAATTCCATGGGGCAAGTATTTATTTAAATTCATACATGTATGTATGATGAATTAATCTTTACCAGTGCTACTGTCATACCGAGTGAGGATATAATTAGAAGTATGCGTCTTCCAACTCTGTCGACGACGAGTGGCGTTACGGAGCTCGCTAGAACTTGAACAACACCGATGATGATAGTTGAAATTTCTGGAGACAATCCAGTGTCCGACGATCCAAATATTGGTTCCAAATAAAACAGTACAACATTGATTCCGGAAAATTGCTGAAACAGGACGAGCCCACAAGACAAGTATAATGCTTTAAAGTTGCCCCAAGGTGTCCACAAATCGCTGAAAGATGCTTTCTTTGTATTTTGATCAAGGCCTTTTTGAATATCGTCCAACTCTTCTTGGACACCTTGAGCTGTTTTCCCTCTTAATCTTTCTAAAGATGTTTGTGCAGCTTGTCTTTGATCTGAAAATAGAAAAATACTTTTTATTTTCCACTATAGTGTATTTAAAAAATAATCTGATAATTTAATTGACTCACTTTTACTAAGAAGATAAATTGGACTTTCAGGCATGAAAAAGAAAATGATCATAAATAAAATACCTGGCACCATTGAAATAATACTGAGAGCTAAATAACTAACATACGGACCAATCACATATGTAAGCAAAAACCCAATAACAATGAACATTTGTAGGAAAGATCCTAAAGCGCCTCTTATATCACTCTGAAATATTTTTCAAAATACATACATAGATTAAATGAATAAAATTCGAAATTAATAAATACATATTGTTTGTATATTATTGTACAAACCTCTGCAATTTCACCGACATACATAGGAATTACAGTGAAAAGTTGACCCACTGATAAACCGATGATTACCCTTGCTGCGTAGATTTGCCCGACATCTTTTGCAGTTGCAATTAAAATCCATCCCACTAGCAATGGTATTCCACCTGCTAAAATAGACCATTTTCTGCCAATTTCGGCTGCTGCTATACCACTATATAACGGACCTGTTAAATATTCAAATGATTTCAATCGGATATTTACATATGTTGATAAATTGTAATTCACCAGTCTATAAGTTTTCCACGTGGATTTAAAGTCGATATTCAAGAGTCATATACGTATGTACATATATAATGCTATCGGCTAATCATAACCAAGTGCATCATCATGGTTACAGAAATGTTTATTTTAAAATTTTAAGTTACTGGTCAATTACTGAGGTCTCTGCCTTATTATATGACATATTATACCCATATATACTAACTTGAAAAAACTGTATGCCATATATAATTTTCCGTTTGTTACAGACATTACTAACAAACTAACCAGTAGATTCTATGACAGAATCACTAATAACCATAGTAACACACTTGTGAAGAGTCTCGGTGATTACAACAAAATGTCTATACCCTTCAGGTATAAACACAGATTACCTAAACACAATCTGCTTTAGGTCATCGACATTAGTGAGTCCTTAATTAATATTATGTATTAGATGTATTATGAGCATTTATAAGGATTGTAAATAGGTTTTGAGCCCTTTTTCCTATTATGCTGTAGATTAACATTAGAATAATATAATACTATGATTACTAACCGAATTAAATTAAATTGTAAAACAGAAAATGATCAGTAGATCAGTAGCTATTAAAATAGATATAAGATGTATTGTGAACATAATTTCGTAATAATAAAAAGCATTTAAAAATCAAAAAATATGACAATTTATACAAACTTATAGCAGCTCCTAATGCGATCAAAGAAGCTATCCACGAATCTTGGGCATCATTAATTATATCATTCAATGGAGTATTATCAGGATCTTTCAATTTTGGTATTGTTGGAGAAGTCCATCCTAAACACATTCCAAGTGCTAAAATACCCAAGTTTGCTAAAATAATATTGAAAAGTAATCATGAAATCTGATTTTAAAAACACAACCTCTGATTAGTATTAAATAGTCTAGAGAATCATCAAAATAAAAGTTACCACTTGCAGCAGCAACATACTGCATGATTTTTTTGCCCGTTTCATTATTATTAGACTGTTCCGTCATCGTATCCAAACACTACCAATGCACGATAAATCAGTTTCACACTGACATTTTTTTTTAATTCATCAGAATTTTCAACCGATAACGTATCGTTACAGTCAATCTTTGCTATGTATTTTTCTTAAAATACATACATCGTTTTTGACGTCACAATTATGTACTTTTGTATGGTGTGCTACATATGTATAAATTTCAATAACTTAAATTTACATAGCGTGTCTATAATCCATTTATTTATGAAAGTAATTGAAATAACAATAAAAACATACCACCAATATTATTTGTACATAATGGAATATATGTACATATGCATCTGTGCACATTAGTTCATCGATAGCACACAATCATACCATGTATACAATAAATCAACAAAAATGAACAATAGAATAAATCTTGTGACTGTATTGTATTCATTATCACACATTTATTTACATATATGTTAAGTACACTTAAAAGACATAACCTTCTGTAAATTTATTGAATGTTCACTTGAACATGAAATAATCACCTGTGATTACAAAAATTGTTGTTGCTATTGTGTAACTACTGTTCAATGCCATAAAACACTAAAATTGTACATATTAAGTATACGTATATAAACAGTTTTCCCTTAAATACTATCGCAAAAATACTTTCCCTTAAATACTATATGCAAAAGCATAAAATAATGAATATAATAATGCTGATTTTCTATCTCCTATTTCAATTCATAATCTGTATTTATTGTATATGTATGTCAGCAGTATGGCTCGGTGGTTGCGTTTATATTTAGCACCGAGAGGTTCCGGGTTCGATCCCGTGCTAATCTTTAATACTGCTGGTCAGACTTGGATGTTTGTGACTCCAAGTCGATCGTTTCTTATCAGGGTTTGCCAATTTATCTGATTTTTATTGAAACGGTTCCAACAAATTGGCAAAAACCATCCTACCCGCTGTGTCACAAATATCTGAATTTGATTTATGTACAATATGTAAAAAATTATGTACAAATCTGAATCCATAAATGTCTCAATGGATTAATTCATTAATTAATTACTTGTTAATTTCGTGTTTTCGTGATTTATGTAATAAAAAATGCTGTAACGTTTGTAATTAATTGTCTAGGAAGGTGGATTGGGGTCTACCTGTTAAGCCTTCCTGGTATACATATATCTATGTAAAATATATATATATATATATTTTTTTTATATACATACATACATACATACATATTAGGGTTTCTGATCCGAGTCGACCCAGGACATTCCCGGAATTTTTGTTGTCCCGTGTCCCGGGAATTCTTATCTCGAATACCGGGAATTGGATTTTGTTCGAGAATTTGTTTAAACAAATAAAAAAAAACAAATATACAACATTTTCAAGAATGCGCGAAGGGAAATAATAAATCAAATACACAAAGTATCGTAAAATATCCTCAACTTTGACCGAAACTGAAAGAGTTTTTTTCATTGCTGGAAATTTTTGTACCAAATCTAGAAATAGGCTTTCGGATTCTCATTTAAATATTTTAGTATTCTTAAGAAACTAATTTAAATAAGTTTACTTTTATAATTACATTTTTTCCAGTTAATAGATATATTATGTATTTTTTACTTTTTTTATATTTTGTAAATAAATAAATATTTTTTTTATTAATAAAAAATATTAAATTGAAAAAAAAATGTTTTTTTTACATGTGTCCCGGGATCCCGGGAATCCCGGGAACGCATCCGGGTTCCGTCCCGTGTCCCGGGGATTTAAGAAGTCCGGAAATACAGAAACCCTAATACATATACGAAGAGGCGATTCAATGGGTGTTAAAATTAAATCATTTCTCAATAATTAAAACATAGTTTACTTTGAAAATAGAATTGTATTTAAATAAATTATATTACAGTTATGCGATCACAGTCGAAATATACTATGAAAATTTATTTATAACGATTATTTATTAAGAACAGCTTGAATTTCCTGAAGACTCTTTCCCTTTGTTTCGGGAAGCAAGAAGAAGACGAAGAAAAATGCTGCTAATGTGAACATACCAAAAATCCAAAAAGCATAATGCATTCCCAAGGCTTCTGCTATTGTTCCAAAGAAATTTGTGATAATAAATGCAATTATCCAACAAATAGTGGTAGCAATAGTCGAAGCCATTGATTTCACACCTGGATCAAACAATTCACCCATTACCGCCCATGGTAGTGGTCCGAAACCTGGAAAAATTAAAAAAAAAATCTGGTCACACATACATTGAATCAGCTAAGAATAATACTACAGTGAAATAATTTCTTTTAATTACCGATGCAATAGACGCACATGAACAATACTAATGAAGCTACCGGTAACCATGCTATGTATTCAACTGCCGAACTTTGGACTGAATCCAAAATGAAGAATAATCCTAACAGAACCTAGAAATAAAATAAATATAGAGTATTTACTAATTGTCTATTGGAAATACATATTACAACAAATTAATCTTCACCAGTGCGATGGTCATTCCAACCGCGGATACTATCAAAAGTAAACGTCTTCCGAGTCTATCGACGACAAGTGGTGTCACAGAACTCGCCAATACTTGAACCACACCAATGATGATGGTAGAAATGTCTGCAGACATTCCTGTGTTGGCTTTGTCGAAAATAGTCTGCATATAAAAAAGTACAACGTTGATTCCAGATAATTGTTGAAAGGCGACAAGTCCACATGAAAGGTATAACGCTTTGAAATTGCCCTTAGATGTCCACAAATCACTGATTGATGGTGCTTTTGAATTTTGATCGAGTCCTGCTTGAATGGCATTCAACTCTTCTTGAATTCCTTGTACAGATTTTCCCCGCAGTCTAACTAATGATGTTTCAGCAGCTTCTCTCTGTTCTAGAGTTGATAAAATTATTATAATATAAACTTTTTACTTACATGTAAACGGCGTACATGTACTATAAATTACCTCAAATTAATTGTACCTATTTATAAAATAATATATGTGGTGAGGCGCTAAACAATTAGACGATTAATATCTTGAAAATTGTTAATTTTATTCAAAAGTAAATATTCACTGGGTAATTAAAACCAAAATACATGAAATTTTTTGACATCAAGCAAATCTCAGACAAAAAACTCAAATCTCATCAAGCAATGTCAGACATAATCTATTTTTATGATCAGCAAAATCTCTCGATTGCTTAGAAAGTTTCTGAATCAGGGTTGCCAGACGTCCCTATTTGAGCGGGACTGTCCCGAGTTCTACAGACAAATCCCGAGTCCCGCATTGCCTCTGAAAATCCCGACTTAACAAAATTTGTATAAATACAAAAATGTACGTAAATGAAAATGGTAAATTTAAAAAAATATCAAAAGTAACAAATTTTAATCCATTAAAGTCCTGTCCTTTAACCAAACATGACAATCGAATTTTTCTTCAATTGAAGAATTAACAAAATTATTTGCAATTTTGACCGTCTATACGAAGATCTCTGTTTATTAAATATTTTTTTACTGTAGCAAACGAGAAAAAACTATTTATGAGAAATGGATAATATTTTTTAAAGATCATTCCACTTGCAATAATTTGTATAAAATTGTGGCCTACAACTCAATCCTACATTCCATTGCAATTAGCGAAAGAATATTTAGTCTAATGAGTGCAACCTGGAGAAAGGAGAGAAATAGATTATTATTATAAACCGTAGAAGCTGAATTAATGCAATTTTAATGACTTAGGAAAATTAAGAACATATTTTGAAACAAGCTAGGAAAAAACTTTTAATATAACTGTTTTGATTGTATAAATTTTTATATTGTAATTCCTGCAATTGTATCAAATATTTTTTAATAACTGTGATTTCTGTGAATCATTAAGTGACCATATTTTATATGTTCTCATCTACATATATACATACTTATGTAGTTATGTACTTTTTTACATCATTATATATCATTAATTTTTAAATTTCTTTTTTTTTGATCGTTCGAAATAGTAAATGTGTGATTTTGGAAATCTGGCAACCATGTTCTGAATGGATATTATTAAATTTTGGAATGTTTTGGTTCCAACAGGATGAGATGGATTGTCTGTGGCTGTGAAATGTTCTGTCATGTCTCTTTTCGGAGGTGTTGCCTATGATCTATGATTTTTGATCTCTAATCCCTGATACCTTTGCTTGTGCGATTTTTTTCCTGTTTGGTTATTTAAAGGAGTATATGTATGTATGTTTATTTACTTAAAATATTTCAGGAGTAAAATGATAGAATCCAACTAGATATTCAAAGAATATCAGAGATCGAAAAAAGTGATTAACAATATTTGAGCTCACCTGAGGTACATTATATTCAAAATTGACTTTGCAGTGATATTGTACAATGATCATTATACTTACGACTACCGACAAGATAACTGGGACTCTCTGGCATAAAAAAGAATGCTATCATAAACAAGACAACAGGCACCATTGAAATAATACTGAGAGTTAAATAGCTAACATACGGACCAATGCCATATGTAAATAAAAATCCGAATACAATAAACATTTGTAGAAAAGATCCGAGAGCACCTCTTATTTCATTCTGAAAGTTTTCAGTTTAAATATTAATTTTGATACATTTATTTTCATCCATAATACTGATAAACTATAATATTTTAATACCTCAGCTATTTCTCCAACATACATGGGTACTACCGTAAACAGTTGTCCAACGGCCAAACCAAAGATAATCCTAGCTGCATAAATTTGGTTGACATTGTTTGCTGATGCAATAAGAATCCATCCAATAAGTAGCGGAACTCCACTTGCTAGAATACACAATTTCCTACCGAATTTGTCTGCTGCCCAACCGCTATATAACGGACCTAAAAATATTGAAATATTATCCAGACGTCTAAAAATTGTATTAATATACCTAATTTATTATTTGCATCACTTATAGCGGCTCCTAATGTGATTAATGAGCCTATCCACGATTCTTGATCGGCATTAATAGGAATGTTTAATGGGGACTGTTCGGGGTTCTTCAATTTTGGTAGCGACGGAGAAGTCCATCCCATGGTCATTCCAAGTGCTAAGATACCCAAGTTTCCTATAAATAAAACAAGCAAAACGATTGAAGAAACGTAACGATTACATATGTACACAATTTCATTGTGATTTCAACGGAAGCTTGACAATTACTTATTTCACATTGTCGTGAAATAGAAGTGGCATTTGAAATATGATGCAGATTAATTGAATGATTGAGGAAGTACACTTAGTAGACAACAATTGTATGCATAAAACTTTAGAACGTTTTCTTATTTATGTAATTTACGGACTATTTTTACCGCAGACCATTTATGGAAGACATATTATGGAAACATTTCGAGTACATTTCTAAGTAAACTAATCATTCGATTAACATTTATATTAAGAATAAACGTGAATTTTTTTACTGTATTTTATTACAATTTGATGATATCTATCTATATATATATACAATTATAAAAAAAAGTTTTTTTAAAACATACCTCTTCTACAATTTGTATATAAAATTATTATTTTGAATAAAAATAACAATAATTTTATTTTACTACCGCCATCTATGAATAAAATTAATGACTACGAGACGTCACTGAGATTAAAAATTTTCGATCTTGAAACGCTTCTTAAACGATATTTTATCTCTATTGTAATGGCGGAGGATCCACTTACTTATATTGATATGACCAAAATGAGCAATATGGCAAAGTATGAAAACGATCGGATAAGAGGCAAACTTTTTCCTGAATTGTAATCGTAAGTGAAATGTAAAGATCAATGTTTGTCTGTCTGTCTGTCTCGAATAGGCTCCTAAACCACTAAACTGATAACGATGGAAATTTCAGGATTTGTTGTATGCATGTCCGGGAAGATTCCTGTGAAAAAATATCGGCCAAAAACGGGAACGGAAACGGGAAAAACGGGAATGAGTGGCATTACAACGCCATAATTTCAAATGTTTTCGCATCGCGACATGCGTTGTTAAGATAAAATAAACAATTAATTGAATAATTTCAAATTTGTTCTCTCTCTGCGTTTTTCCGACAAATGGGAACAGGAACGAGAACGGGAACGGGAACTGGAACGAGAATAGCGAATGGGAACGGGAACGGGAATTGCATGCGTTATTGAGGCATTGCAACGAATGCCGGGTTCAGCTAGTTATTAATAAATTGTATTATTTTAAAAATATATTTTATTTTATTTTCAATATACAAATTTAGATTTTCACTCGGACAAATAATGAATAATGAATTTAAGAGGGCTGTACAGCAGCGCCTCGTCCATACAAACGTACTATACTTCTCCCTACCTCAATTATGGCACTAGAGAAATTATTTTTCAATATGCTATGGATATCCACCATTGGGGTGCATCTATCGTTTTATTTTTTTGATTAATTATTATTTTTTATAGGAGCTAGGAGCCGCCAAACATCTATAAAATCGCCTCTTTTTTACACCCACGAAAAGAGTCTAGCGTGCTTATTTAACGGTCGATTTTAAAAAAAATACGCCGATAGATGCACAGAAAATATCTTTCTCATACCGATGATGAAATTTTTTTAAAAATTGGTCCAGTTTTGGAGGAGAAAATAGAATACTAAACCTCGATTTTGTCAATTTAAAACACGTTTTATCTGGTCGAAGCGCAACTGTCGCATTCACTCAATATATATATTGATATATATTGTCGCATTCACTCAATATATATATCGAAGAAAGGAACGGCAACAAATTTAAGGTTTCCGGTGTACAGCCCTCTTAACTTCTTCAAATGAAACCTTTCGTTTATTCCGATAGACTTTCAAGTGACTTGAATAAAAGTATTTTCGCTTTGTTTACTCTTTGGTTTATAATACGTAATAGTATACTTTTTGTTGCCAAAAATCATTGGAGATAGTTAAGGAATACTTCTCAGTCAAACGTTCGAGGAAATAAAACATATTGTATTTACCACCAGCTGCAGCAATGTACTGCATCGATTTCGAGCCCGTCTCTTTTTTGCCCTGCTCCATCATCATAGGCTGATAAACACTACTGACGGTAGAGTGATCCGGTTTCGCACTGGCCATTTGCTTCTAACTGAGGAGGCGTTGCATTCGATAGCTTGTCGCTACAATCAAATTAAAAGGGAAACAAGAAATAGATTAAATTTCATTCATGCATTCAAAAAAGTTATACGATTACTTTCAAATGCCCAAAACTGATAATTACAGTATATAGACAAATTACTGATGAATTAGCATTACAATATCATCAAGCGAATGTCCATTTACGCAGAATATTATTGAAATATACTACATATGTGCATATAATATTAGGTTGTATTCAAAACTTACTCTAATATTCTTGCATTATTTGATTTTGATTTTTAAATGCTTTTTATTATTACTAAATTATGTTCACAATACATCTTATATCTATTTTAATAGCTACTGATCTACTGATCATTTTCTATTTTACAATTTTAAATTAATTTTGTTAGTAATCATAGTATTATATTATTATAATGTTAATATGTACAGCGTAATAGGAAAAAGAGCTCAAAAACCTATTTACAACTCTTATAAATGCTCATAATACATCTAATAAATAATAAAATAAATAAAGACTCTCTAAAGTCGATGACCTAAAGCAGATTGTGTTTAGGTAATCTGTGTTCATACCTGAATGTACAGGTGAAAAATGTCAAAAATTATATTAAATAAAAAATATCAATCAAAATATGCAGTTCATTTTGAACATTGAGATAATTACAAATTTGAAATAGTATGGCATTAGTGAATTGATTGTTATAAATTAAACCATATACATATCTATTGTAAAATAAATCTTATTTTAACTAGTTAAATTTATATTTTATAATTTCTATAAAATATAATAGACTGGTGTCTCTGAAGTTATTCTTATTTGATCATAAAAAAATAAAATGTCTCATTTTTGAACGTCTTATATGTCTTACATTTAAATATACATATACATATGTATTGTTTCAATACAAATTTATAATTGAAAATAGGTTTTTGAGCTCTTTTTCCTATTATGCTGTAGATTAACATTAGAATAATATAATACTATGATTACTAACCAAATAAAATAAAATTGTAAAATAGAAAATGATCAGTAGATCAGTAGCTATTAAAATATATATAAGATGTATTGTGAACATAATTTCGTAATAATAAAAAGCATTTAAAAATCAAAATCAAAACAGTGTCCTCTTTAAACGCTTAACATTGGTCTGTTTCAACAAACATTACGTGAAACAGATTTATGAACCTAAACACAAATCGGTGTTTCTTATCATAGATGATTTTTATCTATTCTGTTTAATTTTATCCCAAAAAATGGTTCATGCAACGTATGTATGTATGCCTAATTTTTAGAAAAATTCCTATTTAGTTTTCCGCTTGAGACATGGAAGAAGCTTAGCACGATTTATGTATATGTAGATATAATCAAATCCAATGATTGTTCAATTTACTTCAAAAACTTGAGTCGGAGTTTCTATTATATCGAATAAATTGAATGGTGTAGCAACCCTATTACGTACAAGACGATATTCCACATTAGAGTCATCGGCATTGTGTGGCTTATATCGCGGAAGAGATGACAAATGGAGAAAAGTGCCAATTATTTTAGTTTGTAGGATTCGAAAAATTGAAAAAGTTATTCAAAATATCCAGAAAATTTTAAAGAATTTAATATGTTTACGATTCAATTTTAAAATTAAAAGAATTGAATAATTAAGTTTGAGACATTGAAATGTAAAATAATTTAAATAATCAAAATCAAATACAAATTTATTTATTTTGATAAGTTATGATCAATCTAGATAGAATTTTTTTTATATTCTTGTTATAAAATTTTCAATTAAAACTTAATTCGCGAACTATGAAAACAACACGAATATAAATTTAATAAAACATGTATACTATAATTTATATGGTGTCTAATTCTACCAGGAAGCGTTCTTCAGCTTGTTATATATCAGACTATCACAATTAAACTGAGGTTCATATTTTCGATTCAAATAGATAATATCGTTTAAAATGAGGTTGATTAAAATACTAAAAAATATTGTTCTTAGGTTATCAAACTATGTTGAGTTCGAGCGTATCAATCCAAATAAAAACATTAACGTATCAGTGACATATGTAGATGGAAAATGATGAACAATCATCAGCAAAGAAAAATTAATTTAATATATCGCATTAGGTTTATTGCAAAGCAGTTGTAAAATACCTTATATAAAACAATGTAGTTACATAAACCCGTGTGAAAACTATTAGACGAGTGCAATTGACTGAATATGCGTCGATACTGCACTGATTTACAAAATCAGTTTATAAATATGCACTTGATGAAGCTCTATCTAATCTCAAATTCTCAAAACTTCACTTAACACTCTGTGCGGTTAGCTATTTTTTTCCATGTATGAAGAGCTTTCATACCCTATCTATCGATAGGGTACATTTTTTAAAATTTAAATTCAAGGTTTCAACAGTATAGTCTTTTTGTTTTCAAATCGCAAAGTATGTAGATATTTAGCTGATTATTAAACGAGAAGTTTCATCTCATGGAAGTGAAAAAATTAAAATAATATATATATTCATTAAAATTTAGAAGTTTATAATGTTCGCAATGCAAGAACGTTTGGGATCTATTTGAAAATTCCAACATATGGAACAGTTCAATACGATTATTTCCTAGAGTAAAGACATGCTTTATAAGCAATAGTTATGCTACATATAAACCTATTTATATAATACAGGAAATATTCAATTATCTTTTTGATACATCTAAATAAATATTTAATAGAAAAATATTTATATATAATATTATATGTACAACTAAAACTAAATTTTCCTGGATTTCAAGAAATAGTTTGGATTGGTATTCCACTTGACGCATTTAATAGTTATCTTTTGAGAGTTGCGTACTTGAAATAAATTCACAAGGATGTTTCATATACATAGGTATGTACATATATGTATGTCGTGACACAAACTTGTTGAGAAATTTTCCAATAAAATAATAGCAGACATTTTTCTCGGCGCCTACACCTGTTGAATATAATTTTTCATATCTTAAAGTATGAAACTAAGTGAATTTTAAAATATTAAGAGAATATCTAATATATAATTTCGAAAGAGACTTTGTATATATGTAAGTTTTGGTTCGTAGAATTCGTGACGTTATTGAAAAAATTTAATTTTCTATAACGACGATATTGATATCGATTTCGATTCCGTTTTCAGTTTCAAATCCAGATTCATTTTTCAGTTCCGGTTCGGGATTCCCTTTTCAGTTCCGGTTTCGGATTCCTTTTTTCAGTTCTAGATCCGGATTCCTGTTTCAGTTCCTATTCGTTTTAATAATAATGATAATAATAGCTTTTATTCCAGACGATGGGGAGAATATTGCAATCTCCAACGCCCATATAAATAATATATAGATAATAAAAATAGTAAACATGAGAAGATGCAGCAGCAAGAAGACAATTAGGCGATTAAAATATACGAAGACGTAGAGAGGCCACTCTCATCCTGAGAATGGCTTCAAAGTGAGGCACATGCTCTTTCACAAACATTTGCGCAAGTTTTCCCATTTCTATTTTCAGTTTCGGTTTCGGATTCCTTTTTTCAGCTCCAGATCCGTTTTCCTATTTCCAGTTCCTATTCGTTTCCCTGTTTAAGCGGTTTATATTACAAAAACCGAGCGAAGCCAGGTAAAACCACTAGTTGTCTATAATTTTCAAATATAGGAATTTTATTTTAATTTTCTACTATTAAATTAATAAACACCCACGTACATATTTCCACTCACATTTCAGCTACATATTTGAAAATACAAGTAAAACTTCCACTCATTTTAATAAACATCATGGAGCAAACATTGAGAACAATTTCCATATGATGCTAGCAAATTCTCTATTTTCTGCAGTTGTTCCATAAGCATACAAAACCCACCTTTATTTGCTATTGGTTTTCAGTTGAAACAAGGGCGTGTGTGTGTGTCAAATTGAAGTGCTTTCAATTAAGTAAACGTCTGCTAATACATGGTCGACAAATATATATAGATCGACGGAAACTAATTACAATAGTTTCTTTTGCATATGAAGAGGGAACTAATTGAAGTGTTTCAACTGTGGTATTATTTCCATATTGTATTGAAGTACAATTTTTTAAATGGATACTTTATGTTAAGAAGCAATGTTTCTTTATAAAAAAAGTGAATTTATGGGCTGAAAATTAAAACGCCATACATCAAACTATAAAAAGGGAAAAAAAAATATTAAACACATTTGTTGTTATTGTATTACTAGTGTTGTACCCGATGAAATACCATCGCTTGGGTTGTTGGCCAATTAAGTTATTAAATTAAAAAAAAATTAAAGAAATGTGTCGATCCGCACGCGGTCGAATTTTTTTCAAATACCTTTTAAATATATTTAATTTAATGTTTATATTTAATTGTTTAATATGAAAAAAATTGTAAAAACCACCTACCTACCAATGTACATATAAACAATATGAAACACCAATAGAAAAATTAATTAATTAAATACATTTTCAATAGATGGCGCTAGATGCTCAGAAACTTTACGCCATCTATTAGGCCAGAGGAAACATTGGTAGCAAACAGTATATATAGAGGTTTTTTTCTTTTGTACTTTCGTACATTATATTAGTATATTCGTTAATTTTTTTTGGCATTGATTTAGCTGTGACGTACATATGTATGTCGAATCGAAACGACTATTATAGTAAGGCGAGCGTTGTCTTACACAGAAACAGAAACACAGAGACACACAGAATAGTGATATTATATATATGGTGATAGAAGATTATATTTATAACATTCTAAAAATGTGTGAACGTCATAACTCAGCAGCCTAATTCATCAATATATTTTGTTTTTGTTTTATTGTGATATTGTAAACAATATTTACTAATTATTTATTTTTTTACCATAATCGATTAAGTATTTTAAATTATTTTACATTTCAATGTCTCAAACTTAATTATTCAATTCTTTTAATTTTAAAATTGAATCGTAAACATATTAAATTCTTTAAAATTTTCTGGATATTTTGAATAACTTTTTCAATTTTTCGAATCCTACAAACTAAAATAATTGGCACTTTTCTCCATTTGTCATCTCTTCCGCGATATAAGCCACACAATGCCGATGACTCTAATGTGGAATATCGTCTTGTACGTAATAGGGTTGCTACACCATTCAATTTATTCGATATAATAGAAACTCCGACTCAAGTTTTTGAAGTAAATTGAACAATCATTGGATTTGATTATATCTACATATACATAAATCGTGCTAAGCTTCTTCCATGTCTCAAGCGGAAAACTAAATAGGAATTTTTCTAAAAATTAGGCATACATACATACGTTGCATGAACCATTTTTTGGGATAAAATTAAACAGAATAGATAAAAATCATCTATGATAAGAAACACCGATTTGTGTTTAGGTTCATAAATCTGTTTCACGTAATGTTTGTTGAAACAGACCAATGTTAAGCGTTTAAAGAGGACACTGTTTTGATTTTGATTTTTAAATGCTTTTTATTATTACTAAATTATGTTCACAATACATCTTATATCTATTTTAATAGCTACTGATCTACTGATCATTTTCCATTTTACAATTTTAAATTTATTTTGTTAGTAATCATAGTATTATATTATTATAATGTTAATATGTACAGCGTAATAGGAAAAAGAGCTCAAAAACCTATTTACAATTCTTATAAATGCTCATAATACATCTAATACATACTATTAATTAAAGACTCTCTAAAGTCGATGACCTAAAGCAGATTGTGTTTAGGTAATCTGTGTTTATACCTGAAGGTTAAAGACATTTTGTTGTAACCACCGAGACTCTTCCCAAGTGTGTTAGTTTGGTTATTGGACATTGTTTAAAAGTAGTTGTATTAGTAGGAAAATTTGAACATTTTTTTTACCCTGTCATTTATGCCAAATAATACTTTGAAATAAATTCCAGACTCATAAGCTAAATGATCAATTTTTAACTTCTTCAAATTGATTGAAATTTTCATCAAAAAATTATATTAGTTCCGTGAACTCTCAAACCGACCTAAATATTACCTCCTTAGTAGTTAGTTCCATGAAAATATTACATACATACATGTTGAGCAAATAATATTAAGTAGATGATGCATACGAAAATACATTCCTTCCAAAAGTTATTATTATATATTCAACATAAATCAGACTGCGAGATGTGTTTGTTTAATGTCCAACCTTAGTATGGATTTCATTCACAATTTGTTTGAAAAAAATGTCATTCACGAATCACGACCAACAAAAATAATTAGCAGCTTTGTATTCTGCCAAAACTATTTCCAAACGCGATTCTCAAATACGTTAACCTTCTGCACTGTTGGTAAAATTAAACAAACACTATTGCTGATCCTGTAACAGATGTGCATACCGTCGATGCGGAGCCAACGATCGCCATTCGTCACATTCCAAGATAGTGTACAATTCGAAATCCATGTCAAGAAACGAGTACACGACAAATGCATGAAGGACTAGTAGCTGACATTGAGAATGATTTATGTTTTCTGTAGATTTTTTAAATCATATATTTGGTGTCTTTCTACAAATGCAACATGTACCTATTTATTGGAAAACTATTCAATTTATTATTGCGTATGTGCAAACATGAGATAAACAGTATTTATCAACTACCTTGATTTATTTCAATTATTATTTATTGCAAGTGTTTTAAGTAGATAGCGTATAAAATATTATTGAACATTTTATATGCGTGCATATTATAATGTATTACCAGTTTTTAATGATGAATTTCCTCATTAAAAAGAAACGGGGATTAGTGTAAGTTTTATTGAGGATTATATAATAGAAAAACAAATGATTTTGTTCTGAAAAATAATTTATTGGCATTCGAAAAATCGTTTTTAATACATAATTGCACAAAATAAATAAAATTAAACAAGTACATATCAACATAAAAATTGTCTATTCAAGGAACTATAACCAATAGTTTTAAACTTATATGAATTTCTAAACAAATATTCCAATTCACAAAAAAAAAATTGTGAGCAGTTTTTCAGTTTAATCATATAAAAGTTCAAGCCCCATAAAGAAAATTTAAATAACAGTTCCAACATTTTTCAGGTTTCGACAGATTGCTTTTGGATTGTATGTACACGAAATAAAAAGGCATTTTTTTGCCAAAAGTTTTATTAGAACAATAAAAATGATATTATGGGGTAATTCTGAGACTAGTGAACACTTGGACGGGTAGCCATTTCTCATTATTATTTTTTTACCTTGGCAAAAGTATGCAAATACTAGTAGCTAATGACCCATAAACTATCGTTTATGATTCATTGTTAGCTGTAATATATTTGTTACATCTTTCTATTGCAGCTTGGATATTAACTCATTGTATAACTAAATTTTAACGTAAAATAAGAGTTGGTTTACTCACGCTCTTTGCCTCGATTACCAATTTGTAAAAGAATGAAAGTCATATACTGAGGATATATATATGTATGTGTGTCACATACTACATTGTCTCTTATTTTAACAAACTGACTAGATAAAAGATATACAGTCTACATTAAAATTCATCATATGTTCTTTAATTATGTCACTTAAAATGATTGAAAACAAGTTGTTTTTCAGTAGTTTCTAAACATTCAGCGTACCTATGTGGTGTTGTTTGTGACATGTTATATTATGTATGTATATAATAAAGAATTTAGTTCACAAACAATGTATGTATGTATGTATGAATGCCAGAACAAAATCTATTATTTCTATTTCTATTGAGCAATATATAAAACTATACAATTTACATAATAATATTAAAATTAAAACAATTTATACAATATCAAATTATACTAAAATTCATTAAATATATACGTCCTACTTAAAATCATTAAAATATAATCAAAGGTATCTTACAATTATTTTATTACAATATATAAATATGTATAAAAATTCATTTTAAAAATAATTCTATGGAAATTTTTTAATTCATTCATTTTGGAAAATTCTTCATTGATAAAAAATAATCTGTCATGGTATGAATATGGTACAAACATTATAAAAATAATAATGTTTTTCATCCATTATGAACCAAATAAAAGTAAAGAATAATAATATGGTCAAAAATTAAAAGTGTGTCATATTTTTACAAAAATAAATCGAATTATTTAATATCATGATCATGTGTGAAACACAAAACTAAACTTCATAACCACCAATAGGTGTTATTACAATTTTTAAATTAAGACATTTCATGTTATCTATCAAGATATGGCAATGTGACTAAGCATGCATATAAGAAAACTAATCTTATGTGTAAAAAACTTTCCTAAAACTATGTGAATTTATTTCCCTGCAAGCTGAGCTTGAATTTGTGCACTAGATTTCCCTTTCGTTTCGGGTATTACGAAATATACAAAAAATACCGCTGCTAACATGAAACCTGCAAATATCCAAAAAGTAATGTCTTTGCCCAAGGTTAAGACCATCGTCGGGAAGAATTTGGTAACAACGAATACAAGAATCCAATTTAACATGACGGCAATTCCACTAGCAACTCCTTTACATTCGGCGGAAAATAATTCTCCCATCATCATCCAGGGGATAGGCCCGAAGCCAAGAGAAAATGTTATAATGAAAACGACCATACTGGTGAGAGGAATCCACCCAATGCTTGAAACATCTTTTCCACCATCTTTGAAGTTGAAAAATATACCAATCACCAAAAGACTCAATCCCATTGCAATACAACTTTGCAACAACAATATTCGTCTACCGGCTTTTTCTATAAGTAAGAATGATACAATCGTAAATATGACTTGTACTACAGTAACAATTATGGCAGCAATAAACGGATCCAAATCACTTCCAGCTGATTTGAAGATATCCACAGTATAAAAGATGACTGCGTTAATTCCGCTGAACTGTTGGAAAAACATCAAGCCTAAACTGCAAATCAAAGCATTTCTGTTTGCTCTACTGACAACCAAATCTTTCAGTGAAGCTTTGTTCTGTGTGGCATTGTCAACTTCCTTTTGCATAGCCTCGATTTCACTGCTAATATCAAAATTGGGTCCCCGCAACCAGCGTAAAGATTTCTCAGCCTCCCGCAATTTGTTCTTCTTCAGTAAATATTGTGGAGTTTCAGGTACAAAGAAAAATGCGACAGCAAATATTACAGGGATGATGGAACAAACAACGGAAAAAATCCTCCATGTTAGTGCGCCACCGATAAGATTAGCAAAAAGGATGCCGATAGTGAGAAACAATTGGAAGAATGATCCAAGAGCACCCCTAATAGACGTTTCAGCTATTTCACCAATGTACATAGGTGCTGTGACGCATATACCACCTGAAACAAAATACGTATTGCATTGATTATATTAATAAATATTATAAAATGTCTGATCTACATATGTATAATAATTGACCATTTTGATTCTATATATATTGAGCAAATGCATTAGAGTGCCCACAAAGGTGCGCTCGTTTACTATTAATGGATAGAAGTATATATGCATAGTCCCAAGTGGCTAACTATAATACCAAACACTGGTCAATTACTGCCATCTTTCTTTATATTTGATTAAAAAGATCAATGTACCAGTTGCAATTCCACTGAAAAATCTTGCAGCATAAATCATTTCAACGCCATTAGCGAAAATAATCAAAACCCAACTGATGAGGAACGGTATTACTAAAGCTAAAATGGATATTTTTCTTCCGACGGCTTCTGCTAACATTCCAATAGGGATTGCAAATATAAGTGCACCGATAGCAAGGAATGAACCAATCCATGAACCTAAAATTGAAATATTGATTATGAGTACATATGTATATAATATAAAGATTAATATATTTAAATGCAGGGAGACAGGAAAAATTAGATGATATGTATCAGACAATATTCGACAACATGCTGAACTCACTTACATATGCAAGTGGCATTATTTTCAGTGTTGTATGTACTACATTTATAGTTGGTTTTATTTATGGTTGTGGCTATTTGCATGCAGGTACTATATTTGCGACAGGTGCAAAGTCTTCTGCGCATGCGCGTGAACTTATAATCCGATTATAATTTCTTATATTTAATGTATGCTAGGCTTGTTTAATCAATCGTTCATTATACATGAGGCAAATAAATTTCGCACGTTATTATAATAGATTTATATCAATTAGCTAGTTCGCGGCTTGTACTTGTATGTAGGATCTATACGTTGTATATGATAATAATCTTCTAACAATTAATAATATTAACTAATTTGGATTATATTTTTTACTCTACGTCACTTTACGAGTTCGAACTAAATTTTAAGAGGTTTAAAACAAAATTTTAACAGTAAACACGCTGACAGTGACAGTTTACGCGCATGCGCAGAAGTCTTTGCGCCTGTCGCAGATAAAGTACCTGAAAATAGCCAATAATTTTCAGATATAGTACCTGCAAATAGCCACAACCTTTTAAATAAAATATTCATTTACAAGATACTGATCGGCTAATTTTGTCTTCTCCACCCTGTATAACCTGTCAGTAAAAATTTTAAATATACCTTGCTCTTCTGTTATATATATATTTGAAGTTTCGGTTGCGGTGAAATTTTCTCGGACAGCTGTTAAAACTACTACAAAGAACAATAAAAATTGATTGCATTATTAAATGAATGTAATACATAATAGCTGAATATTTTAAATTGTATGATTCCATTGTAATTACCTTCACTTATATTTAGGGGTGCAGTATTGTTTGGAGGTTTTAATTGTGATAAAACAGGAGATGTCCAAGCGAGGATCGTTCCGGCGGTGACTGCGCCCAAGCTCGCTGGAATTTAATAATAGCGAAATGTTAAATATTTATGTATTTTATAGAGATATTTACGTTTCCAAAATAGAATTGTTTTGGTGAGCCAATTTATTCCGATTGCGTAAATTGGGCAATGTATATGGTTCGGTGAACAGACTTCAAAAGTGAAAGTTGTTTCTTTTTTTGTTACAGATTAAATTTAGGCTAGTTTTGTAATTGATATCAATTGTGAGAAATCCAGTTTTCATATACGACCTAGATTTTATGAACATCAATATTCAAGAAGTTGGTATACGTTTATTAAAAGCTCACACTGAATTGCTATTGCTATAGAACAATATAAAAGTCAAAATGAAGTTCATTTGAAGTTCACTTAATAATATATTTGTGGTTTTGCCAGTATTTCATGAACATCATAGAAATTTATAACATTGAAAACGTTGCAATTGTGACGACCAGTTGAACAACTGCCTTTCCTCAATTAACAACTTGTTTTTTAGCATTTAAAACAGTTTACAATAAATTTTTATCACTTATTTATCACTTACTTAATTTTTATCACAAGTTATTTTATACAGCGAAAAATAAGGTATTTTTAGAGGAAGTTCACTTGGAAATTTATTTTATAGTGATTAAACGACGAAATAAACGTTTGGTGAAAAAAAGTCATACAAATTCATTTTTAGTAAAAATATTTTTTTTCCTATATACTGTATGATTTTTACATCCTGGAAATATTAGTAATAATAATTTAATCCACTGTTTTCCTAGTCATTTAAAACCACATGTGAAAATGCACGTAACCAAAATACTAACTAAGTCATTGAATTTTCCACCGAACAAACCACAATATGATAAATTGGATATGTACTTAAATAGAAAGGATAAAACCATAAAATTTATTATTCAACTTATTTTAATGCTAAAAGCCAATATATAACTTTTGCTAAAAAGCCAAAATATGAATTTGAATTGAATTTATGCAAGTATACGTACGTGTATGTAAATGCTACGCACAAGCAAGCAAATCTTTACAACTGCTAAAATCTAAAATATTAGATCTAATCTTAATTCAATAGACATTATCTACATACGTATATGTAGAATGTTTTGGATTCACACAAATATTATACTAAGAAGTGTGCTAAGGCATTATACTACAACGTAATTTCAATTATTTCGTTGAATTACCAATGCATATGTACATACATAGTTACTTTTAGCAATTGTTTTAACGATGTACTATATAAAGATTTACATTTGTTTGTCAATTATGTAAATCTACAATTCTCAATTCAATGCAAATTACAAAATTCAGTATACTATCTCATGGAATTTTAAACTTAGACCTTAGGCAGTCTATGTAAAGTTTGGAGGCTGGGTTCTAGGTGCTCCCACATGCAAACCCTTTGAGTGATAAATGTATTTTTCCAAAACTAGTTCCATCTTCTTCATTGTTATTAAAATGAAGCTCACAATCTGAATGCCAAGCCGCAATCTAAAATACTTATCAGTTAGGGATTTCCATCGGGTAATTCTGCTATGGTTATAAATTCAGAGATTCCAGTGTAAACGAGTCTTTATAAACGTTTACAAATGAATGACACGGATTACACGGCCAATGTTCAATGCATTTTTTTTGCAATGCTACCTGAAAGGCGTAGCGGGTAGAATTCTTGTTTATTTTTTACATACTCAAAATACAACGCCTATCGGCGTATTCGAGACCCATGGGCTTGTTGGCAAAAAGCCGATCGGCGTTGGTCAGCATTCAAAGGATTAACTATTATTTAAAATCAGATTAATATAAAAAATTCTTCTGGACTTCATTTCTATACTAGTTACAAAGCAATAAGTAATTTTAAAAAATTGGTCCTGGATATCTAATAGTATTGTAGTGTATTCTAAAAGGAGCAGCCGTTATAATTGGTTTCAAGGATTATCTCCAGGCGTAAGTACAAGTCGGCTAACAATAAGATACAGGGGGTAGCGGTAACTCGGTCGCATTCCGGTAGAGTTCTCAGAAGTGACCGATAGCGTGGGACTGAGTATCGTGGGAATACATATCCGGGTACATGCCTAAACAACAGGGAAGTAACCGGACGTTGAAGATGCCCTGAGCGACCTATCCGTTATAGGCGGTACTATCAAGACATCAAGATATCAAGACATTCTGGACGGAGCACTGCCAGTGTGTGTATCGATAAATGCTGTGAAACGACTTTGGCCTTTTACTTGGATCCTCCACCCACCCCTACGCAACAGTATCATTACTAGAGCCCGGATAACCAAGGTGCCGTTTATTGTTCAAATGTTGTAAATGCATTGTTAAAGGTTTGCCGAACTTTTTTTACAAAGCATTTACAACAATTTAACAATGAGCGGCACCTCGGCTATCCGTACTCTAATCATTACCTTAATTTTTTTAAATGTGGATGAAAGAAGAGTTTCTTAACATGATATAACAAGTAGACTGATCGAAAAACGCCGATCGGCGTAGGTCAACATTCAAATGGTTAAACAACGCTAAGTTTCTAGTTATGTATAACCACCAAATTTTGTATTTAAATCTATGTATAATAAACACTCACTACAGACTAATTAATTACTGTCTTGTCCCATTTTAACATTTACGAATTAATTTGAAAAAATATATATATGTATATAGTTGTTTTTGGAAAAATTGATCAATTAAAAAATGGCAAAGTTTCAAAACGATCGGAAGTGTGTAAGAATTTTAGCTCAATCGTTTGCAAAGTGAAACATAGAAAAGCCTCGTAAAAAAAGGGTACATTTAATTTGTTAATACATCAAAAAAATTAAGGTACTTTGCACGACAGATAGATAGTATATGATTTCAATGAAGTTGTACAAATTTAAACTTATTGATTTCTTATTTCGATTCGTCAATTGATATCAATCTTAATGCAGTATGTTAAAAAAAAATGGCGAACGCGTCATTTGTTGTTTGAAAAGGGCCAAGGGTCGACGAGAACATTTTTTTTGACACCGTTCAATGTCACTGTCGTTCTACGTCATATGAATGGAATTGAGTAATTGTTTGTATGAAGTTTTTATTTCATTTTTTAGATTCCTTTTCAAATGAACCGTGTTCAAAAGGCGAAACAAAAACATTTCATCAAATATTACGCTCGTCATTCGAAGGTTAAATATTGCTCGACGGCCATTGGCCAGATTTGCAGGCGTGGCGCAAAAATTTTCAGATTTTAATTACATATGTACATGTACATCGTATCTCAACGCTACGATAAATAAACGCTTTTATGCTGCCGAAAGCTAGAAAAACACTAGCTGGGTACATTTGGTTTTCTAGATAACAAATAACCTATCAGTTAATTGCTATTAAACATATAAATGCTTCTGATTTGCATACACTGGGTTCAGATACTGGACTTCCGGGCTCAGTCAGAGCTTACATATATTACATACAGATCTGCTAACTACATTTGGTAATTACTACTAAGTACATACACAAGATGTTATTTTTTTATTTCTCTATCAGGTATTCAAATTATTGAGAATTTCGTTCAATTCAAGATTTTTTAGTAACAAGCGAAAAAATCAGTCTGACGACTTTGTTAAGAATTCATTATTATATATTCATTTAAAGGACAAAAAAGAATAAATGATATTTAAAGTTAAAAAAATATATGCTTCCAACAAACATATGTACATAATATATGGTCATTGCACACCCAAGTTTATGCATCTGAGTAAATAAATAGGTACTTTAGCCTAAATACAAATTTGTGTCGGCTTTGTCTGTAATTTTAACATCACGTTGCCATTGTGGTTTTTAGTGAAACATGAAAGGATAAGGGCCAAAACACAATGAACTGTATGTGGTACGTATTTTTTTTTTGATTTAAACAGTCTTTAAGAGGGCTGGATACCCGAAACCTTAATTTTGTTGCCGTTCCTTTCTTCGATATATACATACATATATTGAGTGAATGTACATATATATTGAGTGAATGCGACAATGTATATCAATATGTATATTAAGTGAATGCGACAGTTGCGCCTCGACCAGATAATACGTATTTAAAATCGACAAAATCGAGGTTTCGTATTCTCCAGTTTTCTCCTCCGAAACTGAACCAATTTAAAAAAAAAATCATCATCTGTATGATAAAGATATTTTCTATGTTTGTGTCTTCGTATTTTTTTAAAAATCAATCGTTAAATTAGCACGCTGGACTCTTTTCGTGGGTGTAAAAACGAGGCGATTTTATCGATGTTTGGTGGCTCCTAGCTCCTATAAAAAATAACTAATACAAAAAATAAAAAGATAGAAACATGCCTATGGTGGATATCCATAGCATATTAAAAAATAATTTCTCTAGTGCCATAATTGAGGAAGGGAGAAGTGTAATACGTTTGTATGGACAAGGCGCTGGTGTCCAGCCCTCTTAAGGGCAACTGGGCACTGCCCCATACAAATTTCTTCTAACAAAAAAAATGAAAATAAATTTAGTATTTTATTGGTGACTCGTCAAGATTTATTTAACAAAGAAACACATGTTAAGTCTTGACGAGTCACCAAATTTTTTAAAAAAGTTATTTTTCCTGCATAAAATGTTGCTACAAATGTATTACGTTTGTATTTTCGGAAAAAAGTCATATGTAGTGGGGTGGTTTTGTCCTCCTCGTGCCTCAGCTGTTTTAAATGTCACGAGCCGCCCCTGATTTTAAACATGCGACAAAAACGCAGCACCCCTAGCCCATATACATGAAACACAGTTCCAAAAATCACCCCCTGGAATGTTTTCAGTGATATTTTATCTTGTTTTATCCTGGCTTGACAGTGATCGATAACGTTGAATTTGAAGAAATGCTGTAGAAAAATATGCATTCTGCACGTGCAACTACACCCGAATTCAAGAACATGAAGTTCCGTACCACTCAGTGTGCTTTCGCCGTAATGGTACATAGAACGGTTTTTGAGAAGAACTGTAAAATACATGCTAATATTTTCCGAGACGTAAAATTTTTTAAAAATTTAATTGAAACGTCACTTTATGCTTCGATAGTTTTTTGAACAGCATTGCTTGATAATCGTGTATTTTATTTTAAAATTGTTATATAAATTCATGAAAGTATGCATAATATTTCCGAATGGAAAACACAACACGTAAAAATACCAACCATTTTTCAAGGACGTTGAAAGTTCGTTGCATATCAACAACATTTGTGTTGGATCGATAAAAAGTTCCGGGTTTTAACTTAAGCCCAAATTAAACAAGCATATCTACATAATTGAGAATTTGTGACAATGAAAAGTACCAATTATCAGCTTTTAGCAACGGTCGACGGCACACTTTAATCAAAAGCCGAAAATAATATATTGTATAATAGAGCAGTCTTTGAACTTGAACCAAATGTACATATACATAAATAATCGCTGCATTATTGATCATAAAATCTAAATTTTAGTGTATAGCACATTAAAATTTAACTACGCGAGTTAACGACTGGATTGCACGTAATTTTGTAACGGTTGCATCAAAATACATTTAACAGAATCGCGTAACGACTATGCATGGCTTGTTTGTATATGTAAAGCAATAAATATTTATTGCGTATAGAATTTTTCTAATACAGAGGCTATCTTAGGTCAAGATAAATGTGTTTAAACAAGGAGTATTTATAGCACTAATTCCAAGTGTTCGGTGATTATTCCGCTTCACCAAAAGTGATCTCGCGCACATCTCTACAAGATGTCCCGTGATCGGGATTAACTAATTAATTATTATTCTTTATTATTTATTATTATTAGTGACTGGACCGGAAGCGTGCCGTTCATTGTAAATTGTTCGCTGTGCTTTGTTAAAGGTTCGCCGAACCTTTTTTTTTGCACTCTAGATTTGTAAATATACCCAAAACGCCCCGATTCCTGGGAAAAGCACCCTTCCTATCCGCCCTTTAATTATTATTATTATTACGTATTATTATTATTATTTATTATATTTATTATTATTTATTATTATTATTATTATTATTATTTATTATTATTATTTATTATTATTATTTATTATTATTATTATCTATTATTATTAATTACTAGTGTTTTACCCGATGAAATATCATAGCATGGGTGTTGGCATATTAAGTTATTAAAAAAAATGGTCCTGTGTTTGATCCGCACATAGTCGAATTTTTTTCAAATAACTTTTAAATATATTTAATTTAATATTTATTTTTAATTGTTAAATATGAAAAAAGGGTAAAAACTACCTACCTACCTATGTATGTGCATATAAACAATATAAAACACCAATAGAAAACTTAATTTATTACATAAATTTTCAATAGATAGCGGTAAATGTTCAGAAACTTAGCGCCGTCTATTAGCTTAGAGGAAACATTGGTAGCAAACAGTATATATGTAGAAGTTTTTTTCTTTTGTTATTCGTTTTTTACGTTTTGTTGGTATTGGTTTAGCTGTGACGTACATATGTGTATCGAGTTGAAACGACTATTATAGTATGGCGAACGTTATCTCAGATACACAGACAGACACACAGAATAGCGATATTGTATATATGTTTATTATGTTTATTTATTATTATTTATACATATATTTATTTATTTAATTATTATTCAATACTATTGTATTTATTATCTATATATTACTAGTGGTTTTACCCGGCTTCGCCCGGTATTTGTAATATAAGCAGCTTAAACGTGGCAAAACAATCTAATAGTAAACATTAATATGTTTTTTTATTAAATTTATTTGAATCGAAAAAAATAACATTCAACGATATCGACATCGTCGTCATGGAGACTTTGATTTGTTTTCGATGTTCCCAACAAACCTTACATACATATGTAGTTACAAAGTTTCTTTTGAAATTATATTTTAGATTTATATGGACGATGGGGATTGCACTACTCTCCCTATCGTCTTGAATAAAAAAATTATTATTTATATTATAATTTAGTGACATGCGCGAGATCGATTTTTGCGGAATAATCCGTTTACCAATTCCAAGACAGATATCGATGAAATATTCAACAGTGAGCGGAGAACAATTTGGAATTTACAATTTGCACGGTAACACTCGTTCAATTGGCAAGACTAGATTCTCATTCATTGAAAGCAAACGACAAATCAGAAACGTGGCCAACGACCACGCCGAGACACACCTCCAAGCTAGTTAAATAAATTCGCTATTCGTGGACTGACTGAATTATATACGTATGCATACAGTTGCTTGGTGAAAAGGTCACAAGTGTTTGCGTACAAAAACGACTAATATATATTCAAAGAACGATCGATTCGTTCTAGTTCTGACACCGAAACCCAGCGCCATACGTGTGCGTAAAGATGGTCGAAGAATTAAGACAATTAGCATCCGTTTATACGAGAGCTACGGAAGTGCTAATAAGAAGTACTTGAGCCGGATGCACGTGTGGCTTACAAAACTGACTACATCATTTCATATCGACTTAACTATTACATACACATATAGTTTAGGTTTGATCAGATGGAGTAAAAGCTTGAACGTTTGCTTTCAAAGTCACCTTGGCCTCAACGACTATTTAGAGATGAGATGTTTTGGTCCACAATGTAGACGCGCGCATATTCGTAATGCGCACAAAGGTTGTCAACTTGATATCGAAAAAAGTTGCCATGAATAAAAAATATATAGTCATGTGTTCTCCGTATCTATGTATGTTCATATATGGGTATAGATTGCTGCGTGTTTTGGTAATGTTGATATGATTTTGCTTGACGTTTCGCATTCCTTGCATCATGTGTAATATATTTTTTAACACATTCAACCCGGCGCATGATTTCATACATTTGCCCGTGTAGCAGTACTTTCACGCATATCGGCACCCAATTACGCGTGACGGCATTAAATCAATTTATATAATGAGTTGTCCCTAAATCTTTAGAGCTTTATAGGAATTTTAGTGTTGGGGTGCTCAATGAAGTTGGACCATAAAATTATAGTCTGCTATAGCACTATCCGCGTGGCCACCGGTGGTACACGCTGGGTTGAACGTGTTTTAAATCAGCACATGAAAAATTATCAGTTTTATTTATTATTATTTTATTTCATGTCAAACGAACATGTACACTCGCCTTTACAGATCGTTCCAAAGCGACGAGTGTACTAATTCACATAGAATACGATCAATACAATCAATACCAGCATTATGCAATGCGAATTCATAGAAACATCATCCACAGTGAAATCTATGGAGAAAATTTGGAAGCATTCATACAAATTGGCGAACCCCAAGACACTGATTAACTTGAGATTTGCAAGATAGATTGGAAAGGAGATGCCAATTTTACAGGAACTGTTTCAATGAAAATCAGATAAATTGACAAACTAAAAAAAAAAGAAGCGATCGACCTGGAGTCACAAGCCAAGGTCTGGCCAGAAGCTGCTAGTGGGAATCGAACCGTGACCACTCTGCTCGAAAGCATAATTTAATAGTTTATTTATTTAATAGTTTTGGACCATTGTGGCATTACAGGAAGAACCTAATGCGCCACAATGGCCTACATTTGAAAAATATATAAAAACAAGTAAACTGTAAATAAAGGAAAAAAACAAAAGCAGAAAAACATGGTAAAATAAAATAATAAAAAAAAGTAACAAAAGGAAAATAATACATCATTCAGAGAGAAAAAAAAATAACAAAAGTGTAAAAATTTAAAATAAAATCCAAAAAATCCCATTCTTTGTTTACACTGAACAAAATTAAAATAGTATATAAAAATATACAAAGGAGAAAGAAAAAGTAAAATAAAATAAAACAAAATATAAATAAAAATAAAATCACAGCGAGGCCCAAATGGAAGAGAGTAGATTAAGATTCCACTCATAATATGCTTACCACTAGTCCACGCTGCTGGTTGAATTATAAAAAAAATATATTTACTAAAGATGCGTTTACCAAATAAAAAATGCTGTATTATATGTTATAATTTTTTAATGAAGCTAATAAAAATTTTGAAAAAAGATGACTTTTTTAACCGCTAGAAATATTCCAGTACGCCAAATTTGTACCATCGCGTCCCTTTGAAACCATACCCCTTGGAATGTTTTCAGTAATATTTTATCCTTGTATTGACAAGTTCGATAGTGATCGATAACGGTGATTCCCATATTTGAAGAAATGTAAGACAAAATTGTCGAAATAATAAAATCGTACGAATTAATAATGACACGAAGATACGCCTCTCACAACTGGAGTCCACGTACACGTCCCGTGCTGCACTTTTGAACATTTCTTCTGGGGCACTCGATATTTGACAATTTCTCTTCAAAATATTACATACTAGTGTTTTTACCCGGCTTCGCTCGGTATTTGTAATGTAAACCGCTTAAACATGGCCAATCTAATAGTAAACATTTTATTAAATTTATTTGAATAGTGTTATTTTATTTAAATTTATTTGAATATTCAATTTGTTTTTCTACGAGCCAACAATAGTTACGTACAAAGTCTCATATAGTCTTATATTAAGATTACAGACTGTAACTGCTTTCGCGCTTTATTTGCAATTGGACTTTATTTGAACTCAAGAAGTTCAAATTAAAACAAATTAACTAAAAAAATCTCAATTAACTTAAACACTAAATAATGGAACTCCACTCATATGAATATATATATATATATATATATATATATATATATATATATATATATATATATATATATATATATATATATATATATATAATATATATATATTCATAATAATGTGTGTGTGTAGTCTGTTTGAATATATACATATTTGGATTTGAGTAAAAATATTCGTGCTTAAAACCATTGTAAGTCCAATCATTGAACTGCAATCATTATGCATAGACGTTTTTAAGCCATTCTGATTCTAAAATACATACAGACGTATGTTAAAAATTTCGCCCACGCCACGAAACCCACATTGTGTTGCTGTTATGTGAATTGCATGGACCGGTCGTTCAACAATGGAAACAGTTAAGTGTAATGACCGCGGTTGGGTCAAGTTTTTGAGAAAAAAGTCATATCAAAATCATGCACTCTGTTCGGCGCTCGTATAATAGATACAGGAAAGTGAAAGTGAACAATAAAAACGAATTGAAAAGAAAGTTTAAAATATTGCACGCAGACAATTGAGTTAGCAGACAAACAAATAAGGTATCAATTGAGATGATTCAGTAAACAATTCAGTTGAATTTCAAATAATGAACCCCCCAATCAGTGAACGCGGTAAACGTTCGTTAAGTGGATAATGCATACTTAACCAGCCACTTTGCATTTCAGGCAATTCATGTATTTATTTGAACAGACTTGAATTCTAAACAACTGGTATTACATGAAACACGTCTAGCGAGAAATTGGATAGTGTACAGTGCATTTAAACTGAACCTTATAATTTACAGAAGGAACACTGATAAGCCGCAAAAGTGCAAATTAATATCCATTCACGAGATCCCATTACATTCGAAGAGTTGAAAATGCACTAATGACTTATCGTCGAGGTGTTAAAACAACAATTTAGCTTTATAATAATAATAATCAAAGACCATGACTACAATTAACATCTCAACACGTTTTCGAAATTGGCTGATCTTGTTTTATGATATAGGCAACATAGCAAATATCAACATGTAATATGTAGTTATATCAAATCTAACGTCATTGAACCGAGCCTGAACTTTGATAAAATGATTATTAGCAAATATTGTACATCTCATTGTTTATATTTTATTTATTTATATTACATTCAGTAATAAGTAAATGTAAAATAATAATAAAAAAAAAATAAAGGATTTTTGAACATTTTGTCGATTGAACATTATTTCCGTGGACATTTTGTCTCGTGAACATTTTGTCGCGGGTACATTTTGTCGCGTGAACATTTTGTCGCGGGTACATTTTGTCAGTGCACTAATTTTCGGGTACATTTTGTCGTTGAACCTTTTGGACTTGCACCAATTGTCGTGTAACCGTCAAAGAAGTATGGAACGCTGTATGCTCGGCATAACGAGGAAAGACAGGAAACTACAAGTATACTACAAGGGTAGTGGACATAGTGGATAGAGTAAAGAGACTGAAATGGCAATGGGCAGGCCACGTGGCTAGAAGAATGGACGAAAGGTGAACAAAAGAAGTGCTTGAATGGTACCCGAGATAATGCAAAAGGGTAAAAGGAAGTCCGCAGGGAAGGTGGGTAGACGAAATTAGGAAAATGTGCGGGGTGAGATGGATTGTGAGAGTCGCGCAAAACAGAAATGAGTGGAAGTGTGTTGAAGAGGCCTTCATCCAGCAGTGGATGGTGAATGGCTGTAGATGATGATGATGATGATACAACTAGTGTTGTGCCCGTTGATATTTAACGGTTGATTTCGGAAAGGTTATGTGTATAATAATAATAACAAACAACTACAATTGCCGTCGTAATAGTAACCGAAGTCGCAACCGTACTCCATACTTGTCGATGCAGTCACCACATACAAACATATTCACATACATACATTTCGTCCGTTTTTATATATATTATTCTGAATTAAAAATATTACAAATTAAGGAATATGTTATGTAAACTTAAATAATGATATGAAGTGATATTGATGTACGTTTTTTAGATATTGATCGAATAATATCGAACTGATTTAATCAAATATCAGACAATTCGTTTCAAAATTATGTGAAATAAGCCGAAATTCTGAAGTACTGATACTTAAAATTGTGTACCCGAATCATATACATACATACAGTGATTTGAGATATATGATTATTGAATTTGATTATTGAATCTGATGCGTTCGTTTCATTTTATCAGTTACACCATGTTTTATGACGTCTGTTCACCGATTTATAAATATAATATTTAAAAAAATGAAATTGAAATAAATTGATTATTTTATATGTAAAATAATTACCTGCAGCAGCCGCCAAGTATTGTGTTAATTTTCTCGACTCTCCTGAAGGTTTTTCACCAACGGAGAGCATATGCTGCGCCGTATCACCCATTTTGCCAATATTTTCTTAAACTATATATCTGCAACAACAAATACACATATGATTAAATTTAATTTCATAAATTTGAAAAAAGAAATTTTAAATTAATCAGAAGGTAAAATAAGCATACCGATTAATGAAATATTTGTGTACAAGACTTCTAAGAAACTTCACCACAACTTTACATAACGTCTATGCTGCTCGCCAACTAAATTTACAGTGATCTGATTAATATAACTGTTGGCCACCAAGTGAACGTAGACTATCAAACTTTACAATCACCCAGTCATTCCCAAAGTTGGACATGCATTTCGTTCGATGAGTCCAGTTTTTTCAGTCAGCGCTTAAATTTGCTAACATTTTTAAGCCAATTTTTTAAGTGGAGTTTTCGAGTTAAAGAACACTTCACAACACAATTCATACAATCAAACTGTAAAAACTCTAAGTCTCATATTTGCCAAAATGTTTTGAACAAATACATACAGGTAAACAAAATTCATTCATAATATGTACCAATATTAAAAAAAAAAAACAATAATATCCAATAATTTTGATTTGATACATAGTATTTGTTACATTTTCAACTCAACTGGTAGAGGAATTGGATTCAATCATTCATAAAATAATAAAAAAATAGTTTGATTCATTCCGGTTTAGATTTTCACATTTTTTTTTTAATTTAGTAAGATTGCAGTTCCATAATCAATTTAGTACAAAACTGGCCAAAAGTTCATCCTACCCACCAAATCACTGTTAGAGATCAGTTAGGAATAATCCATAAATTCAAACTACATTGTATCATATATATAATATCGCTATTTTGTGTGTCTGTGTAAGATAACGCTCGCCATACTATAATAGTCGTTTCGATTCGACATACATACATATATACGTCGCAGCTAAAACAATGCCAACAACCGTACGAATATAATAACAAAAGAAAAAAACTCTATATATACTGTTTGCTACCAATATTTACTTTAGGCTTATTGAGTCTCTGAGCATTAACCGCCATCTATTGAAAACTTATTTATTTAATTAATTTTTCTATTTGGTGTTTTATATTGTTTATATGTAGGTAGGTAGGTAGTTTTTACCGTTTTTATTTTTCATATTAAACAATTAAATATATATTAAATTAAATGCATTTGAAAAAAATTTGACCGCGTGCGGATAGAACACAGGACCGACACATTTATTTTTTAATTTAATAACTTATCTGACCAACACCCATGAGATGATATTTCATCGGGTAAAACACTAATGTAATACAATGAGCTCTTTAAATAAATTTTGGTTTGACTTTGTACATAAAAAATTCGCAATCTTGTGATGTTGGAAATGGTAAATGGATTATTGCGCACATTGCGATCGCACAAACGATAATTTTTGCCATGAAAATCGCGAATACGGATTATCTGGCACTCGAGTTCTCGTTTGTATGATATTTCGCGTGGATAGATCTCGATGGATGGAATTTTTGAGATTTTAGTGATATTTGCGAGATCGCTTTGTGCGTAATAATTACCGAACCGTTCAAAATATTACATATGTGGATTTTGGGTGCAGAATTAGATCTTATACAATTCATTGTATACACATATGCACATAGATTAACATAAAAATGCGTAGTAAAATATTCAGATGTAACAAGATTATATATTTTTCTGCTTCTGTGGGAATAAAAAACACACGATCAGAATTGTAATCAACTTGATTCAATTCCAACTTATTGTGTGAGGGACGTGTCCGTTGTTACGTTGTTAGTCTTGTTGATTTACATAATACAGCTATAAGTATGTACAAATGCAAACTTCAAATTAATATAAGATATGGACAGAAACCAATAAAATAATACAGTAAGCTAAAATTAAAAGATAATTTTGGCTTTCTCGTGACAATTGGCACGCAGTGTTTTCATGCTAATGTGCTAATTTTCACATAAAAATCACATGTTTTGGCAAGACTTGGGTTGTATTTTTCAGCAGTGGCACACCCACTTGTAGAGTCTACGTCTTTTTGACGACATCGTCTATTATCGAACCAACGCGTGTATTTTAAGCTCATAAATATACATACATACATACATAACCACCTCTAATGACCTTGATCTGGCGAATGGAAAATCTTGAACTTTTCGAAAAATATCCACTATTTCTACAACTTTCATTTCAGCTCTTATATATTACGAAAATACAATAAGAAACGGAGTATGTACATACGTACGTATGTATGTATGATGCAAGAGGCGAATTTGACATTTGATCAAAAACTACAGACATATGTATGTATGTAATTTAAATTTAAATAAAGCATTTGGATTTTATCTACATATATCTGTCCCCATATATAGATAAATAAATCTCTTGTTGGCTAAGAGAAGAGATTTATTTCTTGGGAAACATTTCGTAAAATTATTAAGAGGAGAGATTCATAATCCCGCTATCCTGGAGAGGCTGAAGTTTTTGGCCGCGGAGAGTCATAGGGTTTTACGAAAGCATGATATCTTGTTGCCAATTAGGGTTAAAACCAACGTGCTCATGGACTCCCCCCTCTCGAGAGCTGTTCGACTCCTTAACTTACTGGCACATTCCTTAGATCTCTTCAATGCCAGTTATGTTGAGTTGGTCGAACACATCCTACATATCACGATATAATTATCATTATTATTTACCTTTTTTTTTTTTACTATTCATATTTCTTTCTTTTTGACATGCTTTTTAATTTTTTTGCTTTTAATTCTTGTTTCATGTATACTTATATTTGTATTATACCCATAGTGACGCTTTGGGGCTATCTGTCAAGTCTATGTTATAATAAATGTTTAAACGTATGAGAAACACCGAAAATTAGCACGTGAACATGTAAATTTTTGAATGACTGACGTGCTTGAAGTTCACTTGGACTTATCGTATCAGATTTTCGACATCGATTACATCAAAATTATTTACAAAGTACCAATATGTTAGATTAATTTGGTAAATCTACGCGTGAATTGTGATTGATTATCGAATGCGTTACAATCTCATTTGATTTTCTTATATTGTACTTTTATATGTAAGGTTTTTTTCTACTGAAGTTACACATGTACATAAATCTAAAATTTAATATTTTTTTCAATGAATTTGACCTGGAATGAGATTATAACAAAACTTCGAGAACGATATTGCCATGTGCTAACGCGCACGTACTAACGGAATGCATTACGTTCAGAATTTAAACGCAGTTCTAGGACTTTCGATGACAAAACATTTTTTTACCGCCAACCTTTACAAATTTTGTGACGTCATGAATATGTTAGACAAGCGGACGAGCCCCCAATGACGTGTTTGCAGGGCTACCGCAAGTTAAATTTATTTTTAAACCTACATATATAATTATACTAGTGGCCTGTGTTCAAATAATTGTGCACTCAGTAAAATATCGCAATTCGGATCAACGTAATTAATGATTTATTAATAATTTTAAATTTAACTATGTATTTCTTTTTGAAAAAAAAAAGTATTTTTAATTTATTCTTTTGTTTATCTCTTTCCACGATGTACGATTCCAAGGAGAGAAAGAGATACGGCGCATGTTAACGAACATTCACACGCACTTCGCACGCAGGCACGTACACACGCAATAGACGATTATTATATACTATATGTATATTTTTGTTAATACACAGATTTTACAGGAACAATCTCAAGTGAAAATTTTTCATTCTAAATATAGTAATACTAGTTTCGCGTTGAGAATTCCATAATAGTCGACTGATTCAACGCAGCTCTTCACGTCCCTTCAGTTCTTCGTACCGTATAAATGACGACTAAGTGACAATCAATTAGATTTATTTCGAATCAATTAATTACACATTAAATTCAATACATTTTTTTCTACTGCGTAATACTTTAATTTATTCTCAATATGTCGTCATTCAATTTCAAAGTCTATTTTGCACAATATAATCATATAAGAGTGCCGTGTTTATATACATACTCAACGAAACAATAAATACCTGTTTCTTTAATATAGCTTTTCTTTGACAGAATGAATGAAATATGTACTTAGTAAGTTTCTCGCTGTGTTCCAAAAAAAAAATGTTTACGTGTCTCTTCACATGTGCACATTGCCCATGTGGTATTTACTTTTTGTCGATTTTTACAACCGTTTTTTTTCCTCCCACACGTTTATTTATATACACGAATATATAATCATGAGAGTGAACGGATGTTAATAAAAATTCCGTTTTCGATTTATCTCCCTCGATATGTTTGATCATACTGATCTACATATATCCGAGAGCTAAATGATGTTTTTTTTCATATGCAGACATTGTCATACGCAAATGTTTCAAGTTTATTAGTTTTTTCACGTACTTTTGCATACAAATACATATTTACATATGTATGTATCTCTAGCAAATTATATTGTGTACATACATTAAAATTTTTCCATCTTATTTTACGATGTACATATCTATGAGTGCCGCATGTGTGATGAAACATTCATCGATTCGATATTATGAACTAACCATAATCTCAGCATAAATTCGATATTGATTCTTAGCTGATTGATTCCCGCTGAGTTCATTAGGAAACATCACGTAAAATTAAAATTCAAAAAATCAGAGAGAGCTCACTGCTATTTTTTACGATAAACGGATTATTGCGCAAATAACGATCGTGCGCACCACAATCGACTAGTTCTCGTTAGTACAATATTTCGCGTAGGTAGCATTCAATTGATGGAGTTTTTGAGTGTTAAATGTTCCGTGATCGAGATTTTAGTCACGTTTATTTTTACTATTTTTATTTTATTTTACACACAATCAGGAGTCGTGGTTTTTTGGCCGTAGTCAAAATCGATTTCATTAAAAATCAAACTACTCCGACTAATTATATAAACCGTCAAAGTGTGCCTCTTTTGAGGGAAGTTTGATGATTGCTGACGTTTGAAGTTTGTCGCTGACGTTTCCTTTCGTCGACTTGGATTTGTTTTGAGATATGCAAGATTATTCTCCAATCCTTTGTCTTCTCGCTTGCTTTTCAATTCGCTTGTGAGAAGTAAGCTAGAGTATAATGCAATTGTGTGGAATCCGCATGAAGCAAATTACTCTCTGATGATTGAGAAAGTGCAAAAAGCATTTCTTCGTTTCCTATATAGGAAAGAATATGGGTATTACCCATATCTCTACCCCACTCCTTTCCTTTTGGGCATGCTTGGGTATAATTCCCTTGAACTTCGGAGAAACTTCTCATTAATTCGTTTCGTTCTCCTGCTCTTACGTGGTAATACGTCATGCCCGTTGTTGCTGGAGCAGTTGGGACTTTATGTCCCTAATCACTATGTGCGTGGTAGACATCATCATTTGCTGGCTGTACCTCCTGCCCGCGCAGTCCTTTTTCGAATGGCTCCTATTTCAAGAGCTATTCGACTTCTTAATGAAATCGTTGCTGCCGAGACTGAATGTGATATTTTCCACCTTAGTGAGCGTAAATTGACGGAAATTACTCTAACCCATTTATCTGGTAGTCTGCGCTCATCATTGTTTTCATGATTGATTGTGATTTATGAGTGAAATTTTGATTAACTCTCTTCCATTTGGGCCTTACAGGGATGTTTTGTATTTGTAGTTGTTTCTTACATATTTATTGAAACTGGCTGTAGGTGCAAGGCATTCCTTATGCTATATTTTATTTGATATTTTTACTTTATCTGTTATTATTAAATGCTATTTTTTATGTTTATGTATGGATGTATTTATGTTTATGTTTAATTGTTATTTTGTTTTTTTTTTGTGTTATATTTTTTGACCATTGTGGCGCTTTAGGAATTCCTGTTATGCCACAATGGTCTGTTTAGAATAAATAAATAAATAAATGATCGAATAGTATCACGACTTTTTAATGACTGATTTGTTTACCTCTAACTCCTTTATGTGGGGCACATCTACGATTAATGTAAATAAAAACCATTCCACAGCTGAAAGCTTAAGAGGAGAAGAGGCTAACAAGCGATAAATCGCGAAAAGCGGCGAAAACTGTGTCAGGTAGAGTTTAAAAAAATGGCGGAAATTTAAGGGCAATTATTTTTAATAATAAATGTAAAAAAAAACTAAATATGTATTAAAAATTCAATTATTCGTATAATTAAAATTAAATGATTTATATGTATGCATATGTACCATCCTGTATTAATACACCAGAGATATTGGAAAGTTCGTAGATATAACAAATTCATCGTATTTTTTGGTGAAATAATGACTCTTTATGTCATCATCATCATCATCTACAGGCCTGGTGTATTTATGTACATACATACTTGTAAATGATTTTAAAATCAATTTAACATATTTATAATTAGAGTCGACTCCACAGTCCTGCGTACAACTTACACATACTTCTCTTCTAATAAAATAGTTCAAACTTCGGCATAGTTTACATACAAGTCAATATTAAAAATGCAACGTTTCACAACCAATGGACAGATAGGTACATACAATATTTATAATATACATCTGTTGGGGCAACCCTGTCGCCATTGGGGTAGCCAGTGAGGGGGCTCGTCTGCAACGTCACAGCCCGGACAGATCAATAAAATAATTTAGAGTAAATTCGCACAAGCATGTCAGTATTTTACATAGTATTTTGAACATGTGTATCAAGTAAGGGTAGGAAATTTCATAATTTATCATCAAGTTACAACAATTTATTAACACTAAAACCCATTTGCATCAAACTGCAGAAGTATTTAGATTTTTTGCAATTCGTATACTTTCTATACGGATTATTTAAATTTTATTAATTGGAAGTGTTATAAACATTTTTTTTTAAACTATTATATCGATTTGTATGTTCGATTCACTTTCTTATTTGGTGTGTGTTAACCTTCGACGACCTTAACACAGTAAATCAAAAATAATACATTATATTACACATATGTAACAGAATACGCTAGCACATGTGTTATCATGACATATGGATGCTGTTTTTTTTATACACTCCAATGTATGACAATGTAATCTTTGTTCACATGGATGTACATATTTGATTTTGTAGGTTATGCTTATGCCGGTAACTAAATTTATCAAAAGAAGCCGTTCGAAAGGTCAGCGTTTATACAAAATTATCTGTATTTGTTGCCCCGCAACCAAGTCAATTCTGTGAGATTTTTCTTGATATCACAGATTATACATACATATATTACAAAATTCAAAATTTTGATTTTTAAACTCAAGTTTATCTCAAACGTGGCTACGATTCAAGATTCAGAAAAAATATATACAAACCGTTATTTTAGTGAATATGAAAGCGTGGTGGAGACAACCACCCACTGAGAACGACGAAACCAAACTGAAGAAAATCGTATAGGTATTCGAATACGAAATTTGAACAGGGTTGTGATCTGTACTATACATACTTATTGGTTAAATATCAATATACATGCAATGTACCCACTATATATGTACATACAAGTCTATATTAACCACTGTCCAAACAACAATACAGATATTTTTTTTATCAAGACTTCAAATTTTCCATCGCTGAAAATAACTTCGGCTCTAACGAGAACACATAATGATCTTAAAGCATAACCAAGTTAGTGAAATTTTATCCTAAATACTTTACCTGTGTACCTCATTGATGTATGTATTACCTCATTGATGTATGTAGTGTGTTGACGGTGGAGCTTGCACGCCAGATGAATGAGCTTCTTCCATAATTAGAAAAAGTATTAGGTATGTAAAGGAGCTCATTACATCTAGTCATTCTATTTGGCACACGCAATGATAGTCTGCTCAATAATTGAGGACAGTCGATCGAGCCGTTCATTCAAAATCAGCCGGATGTTCAAAATTGTTGAGATGTCAGCTATCTCCCTTCTTTTGATAAGTGGAAGTAGATGCTGACACCTACAAGCATCTTCATAGGAAGTATAGGATAATCCAAAACGGCTACTGATGTACCTCAAGAATCTCTTCTGAATGCGCTCCAATCTGTCTCTTGCACCAGAGTACTCTGGGTTCCAAACTTGGGATGCAAACTCAACAATACTTCTTACGTATGCACAATATAGTATTTTGTATGATTTAATAGAAGTAAAGCATTTGGAGGACCGGATGACGAACCCGAGGGCCTTCGACGCTCGAGCTACAACATTTTCAATATGTTTACTAAAGGAATATACATATAGGATTTAGTTTTCAAACCCAGAAGAGTGGCATATGCAGAAGAGTGCCTGTATAATTTATTAAGTTGGCAGGCTTGGGTCGAGTGTATGTTTACGTTGGTATGCTGTGTAATGCCGGGATCAAACGCGATTTAATGCAAGTGCGCAACAATCATGGAACCAGGTCGGTATGCTGTGTAATACTGCGATCAAACGGGTTCCATGATCGTAGCGCACTTGCATTAAATCGCGTTTGATCGTGGCATTACACATCATACCAACCTAAACATACACTCGACCCAAGCATGCCAACTTGTTAATTAAACATGCACTCTTTTGGGTTCAAAAACTAAATCCTACGGTTCGACGATCGTTGCGCATTTGCATTAAATCGGGCTGGATCGTTAGACGCTGGGCGATGCAAAATTACATATATCATCAAACATCAAACAAACCCAAATCATATATGTGTTGTTTATTTGTTATTGTTATAATCGTATTGGCGTGATCTTTGTACTTGCGTTTCACCCAACGTCCATTTTTGTGCGATTTTAGTAAGTGCGCATCGGTCTGGTTATCGATTAAATGACTGTCCATTTCAGAGTATTGATAAATAAACGCGATTGTAGCGCTAATAAATCTGTAGCGCGTGTCTCTTCACGAATTAAATCTACATACATACATACATACGCATGTTAAGTAACGTTAAAAGACACGTGAGCTTGTAATAATACCTCGCATGCTTTCAAACCTACATATATGCGGATTTGTGTACATATTTCATTGTTTGTGTTTGGAGTCTATATGTGAAATTAGTTACTATTTTTTTCTTATTTCACTAGGAACTTTGGCATTATGCGTCATCAATCACAGTTTTAGATCTAACGATTGTTTGTTAAAATCAGAAAATTTTTCTTCTCCACGTACGTAATCATAAACGGCTATCACCAACGTTTTGTCTCCACATCTTAATGAATTCATAACGGGTTTAGATAAAACTAAAAGATGCCCCCGCTCCAGCGCAGAGAAAAAAAACATCTACAAACATGTTGAGGGCTTTAAGGGTCAAATTCCGTGACCTTTAAAGCGGGCTTAGAACCGCTATCAACTGAAGGGACACTCGGGAGAACGTCGCGTTACAGGTTTGTTAAAAAGATACACGTCCAAAATATAAACTACGTCCAAAAAGCGTCCACTTGACGAACACTGGTCTATATTGACGTAAATTCGGCGGTCCACGCAAAGTTTAAATTGTAAAACGGGGTGATTTTCAAATCGAAGTGCTACAGTTGGCAGCCCTCGGCAAAGAGTTGTTTTGGTGTGGTGAGTGGTGAGAGGTGTAAGGTGTATGGTGTATGGTGTGCGGCGCGACGTTCGGCGATCTACGCGCCGGCTCTGTGTTCTTTGAGCGGTGTTGTGTGTGGCGGGCGCAAAGCAGAATGTGTTCTTCCGGGGGCGGGGGACCGCCACTGGGGCTGTCGCTGTCGGTGACCGGCTCTGGCTCCCTGTCGGTGCCCATCTCTTCGTTGCTCTCGCACCCCCTCTCCCACCCGCCCCCGCACCCGCCCCCACACTCGCTGCGAGCCGCCCTGGTGCCGGGGGGAGCGCCCCCCTGCCCGCCGCCGCCCCCTCCCCTGCCTCTGCTGCCGCCCCTCATCCAGGCGCACCCGGCCTGCCTCCCGCCGCCGGACCCCCGGCTCGTCGATGCCATATTAGCCGAGCTCAAGTCTCAGGGCATCTTCGACCAGGTAATGCACCACACCCACACCCACATCCACATGACATTTCTCCAACTGTCAAACGCGTGGTCGAAACCTGCACGCGTGCGACCTCATCTGTTCAAAGTCAAAAACAAATGAAGCTTTATTTGAAAACAAATTCCTTTTTTTTTCATTGCCGATTAAGTTTGTTCAATTGTTGAATTGATTATTTATTTAAAATTTTGAGATGAACAAACCGATTGCAACCATGTTTATATGATTTCCATTAATTTGCAGATATTATAAATGGTTTCCTTGATTGTTCTGATTTACTGAATAAGGTTAATTTCAGAATCCCAGTTCGGTACTCTAGACGTGTTGCACTCTTTTCACTTGATCCTTTCAATACTAATTCCCAAAAATATTTTTATCTGCAGCGCGTTTATCGTATGTTTAACGGAGAGCTGAATGAGGTTGATCTATTTGGTATTTCCCTACATCAATTCAGGTCTAACATCAAGATAATCTTGACCGATTGATTCATTTCTTCTCCTATTCTATTTTTCCAATATTTCCAATATTTTTATACTTTAGTTTAGTTATGTAATGTGCTATTTAATCATATTATAGCTTTCATTCTTTTCCTTTTCATTTGTTTATTTTGTATTTTCCTTTTTCATTTGTTTTATATTTGTAAATTTCAATTTCTTCTTATATTATATTTTATAACCTTTTCCAAATATTTTAATACTATAGTTTAATTATGCATTGTTCTACATATTTTGTCATGCCTTTATTATTTACTTTTTAATTTGTTTTCCTTATATTTATCTTTTTCATTTATGTAAAAATCTATTATTGGACTCGGATGTTACATATATTATTTATTTACTATTTGTTTTTTATACATATCTATGTACATCCTGTCTGTTGATTTTTCAATTAATAAAATAAAATAAAAAAAAGAATAAAATAATATTATGATTTTAACTTTGTATGTCTCGTCAATTCATCATGTGCTCTTTGACTTGTGTGAACGAATTGAGGTTAGGTTAGATTAGATAAAAAACACTTAAACGTGTCCCCTTGTTTACTTTAATAGATAACTCTTTGTATATTAGTAAAATTTTATATTCTTGGTTATAGTATTAAATTAAGCACAACAGTACACATGTTTACTTTTGAAAATAAATGCTTAGTTATTAATATTGTCTTATTTTCTATGTTGATTTGTTTCTTGTGATTCAAGAGTGATATCCTAGAATTGAGATCACGTTGCCGACGATGAGTTTCCAGCCGTCTCGCAATTCAATTGCACAAAGTGCCATCACAGGAGAACCGGTCTCCGTGACGAGACAGAATGTTAAATGACTGAAAACGCAAATATCGGAAGGCAAAGATCGAAAATCGAAAGATCTTAAGTCGAGAGATCAAAAAAAATGGTGCATGGTAAACGGTACATACTCACTTAATTTGCGCGAGCAGGATACAACAGGAACAAGAGGAACGGGCTTTTCCTCCCGTATTAATGTGCTCGCGCAGATTTGCTATTTCGATCTTTGCCTTCCGATATTTGCGTTTTCTGTCATTTAACATTCTGTCTCGTCACGTAGACCAATGGAGAACATCCCATGGATATGTTGAAATTCCTTCTCATCCCCAATCCTCTTCTACACCACCGATCATCAAGTCTTTCCAGATCATATATATGTACAATATATACAGCGGCGGTTTATCACGCTTTCGCTTAAGCGCACGCTTGGGGCCCCCAAATCTCGAGGCCCTCTCGGATTGGGCCTTTGCTACCAAAACTTATAAATTATTATCATTGTTCGCAATACGTTCGTAAGCCAAAAATAAATGAAATTAATACCTATTTTACATAGTATTTTAACCGTTTGCCCGCGGCTGTCTTCTATGGAAGCTTTGGACGACAAGTCTGTAGCGCGGCTGTCTTCCATAGAATTTCTGAACTTTGCACGGGATTTTGAGGCTTATATGCGTCTATTTCAACTGTTTTAAGGTTCAAAATTGGTTGAGTATATTACTGAGAGTTGAATGCCATCTATTCAATTTGCCAAATATGAATATATACCAGTCAAAATTAGTTTTTTGTGGAACCATACTGAAACCTCGTTTATGTGACGTCACGTCTTCATACAATTGAGACGATACGTCTCAATTGTATGAAGAATGATTATTTGACAATTACGCCGAAACTACGAGATATATTATGTATTTTAATGTTTAAAATAATACTTTTTGTTAATTAACATATCTGGTTACTTGAGTAAATATTAAAATCTGCATTTAAGGTCGAAAACTCGATTGCCAAATTCGCAAAAAAGGTTAAAATAGTACCGATTTTATTCCAAAACCTCTTAGTGTTTCAAGGACATAAATATAATAAATAAATAAAAAAATATCGTTTTGAAAAACCATAATGAAAAATCATATATTGAAAAGCATGGTAAAAAACGATAGTAGCATTTTTTTTTATTGAAGTGGGAGCCTCAAATTTCAAATGCTCCTGGGGCCCTCCATTTACTTAATCCACCACCATACATATATATAGAGAGAATTTTACAATTGAAACCAATGGACAATCTCTTTTATCTTCATCTTTTTACTCTCCAGCCTGCAACATCACATTTCTGCTACGTCTATTGTTTTGGTAACACAAAGCATATCGAAAATACTACTGAGACTTTCCATATTCTCAATAGCTCTGTACGATACATAAATTCTCAAAATATTAGTATTGGTGCGTAGGGGTGGGTTTAAGGATCCAAATGAAAGGCCAAAGTCGCTTCACAGTATTTATTGAATGATTCAGGAGGTCCAGGCGCAGCCAGCGCTCGTTCCAGAATACTCCCACTACCAAAAGTTTGCCTCCTTTTAAAGGGCAAGTTGCTCACTACAGCTTCTCCGATCCGTTTATTTATCTATTGTCTACGCACGTACAGTTTTACCGTTTCATGCTCTCATCCGGATTTTGGGAAATCTAGCGGGAAGTGACTGAGTGTCGTTCGGCCTAATCTGAGGGTCTCCATTTTTCACCCTCGAATTCACTTAACCGGCGGATCCTCTACTCTCGTTTTTCCATGTTACAGTATCATGAAACATTACGATTCAAAAAATTTTCTATGATCACAAATTTATGCATAATGAAATGTTTACTCAATGTTGTTTATTTGAATAACCATCTTTTGAAATGAACTGATGACCTTCAAATACAAATACCAGAAATATTCGATAAGATTATTCTTATTTTAATCCTTTACACTGTTACATCACTTGTGCGTCATTGCAATTACGCAATATTTTAGTGGTCGTGTGGGAATGTTCTTAAATTGACAAAATTATTTACTATGTTTCAGTTTCGTAAAGAGTGTATCTCGGACGTTGATACAAAGCCGGCGTACCAAAATTTGAGACAACGCGTTGAAGGTTCGGTGGCTGGTTTTCTCAGTTCGCAGACTTGGAGTCCGGATCTCAATAAAAATCAAGTGCGAGAAAAACTGCGGAAACATATTTTAGAGTGAGATTTTTTTATTTTTTTATTACGTCATAGTCAAAGTTTATATTTGATTTTGTTATTATCATTCAATACTTTTTTAGTTCTAACTTTCTCGATCAAGGAGTGGAGAGAATCGTCGATCAAGTCGTGAATCCTAAAATTTCATCAGTTTTCATTCCCCAAGTTGAGGAGATTTTTTATAAATATTTGGGTATAAGAAAACCTGAAAAATTCATCAACGACTCGAACGGTGTGCACGAAACGTCAACACAGTTGGAAACCAGCACGGATGACTTACTTCCGAATGATCTGGAATCAGTTAGTCCTGAATCTGCAAAGTCTTTCGATAAATCGGGAGAGTTGGTCGTTGATGACGTCAAATCACCACTAATTGTCGACTTACCCAAGTCTTCCATTAAAGTTGAGAAAGAAGAGAAAGCCGTAGATCAATCGGAAGATTCTGTCAATTCAAACGACGAAGAGTTTGAATCGCCCGCTTTTGAACCATTAGAAGACACCCTCAAAGAAGAGGGATGTTCTAAAGATTCACATTTGTCTGGTATTAGTGATTTGACGTCCCACGATTCAAACGTTAGTTCCAATGCAGATGATTTCAAAGCGGAACCAGATGTGACGAATAAAATTGATACACAGAATAACAACTCTCAGCTATCCCAAGTTTCAAGCGACTCCAACTTGTCTATCGAAATCGCTAAAGAATCGAAAGAAAATGTGAAAATTAATTTTGAAAATACTTTCAGCAGTATTAAAAATTATGTTAACAGTTCGAATGCTTGCGCTGAGCCTATGGATACATCTGATACTGTAAATAAGCAAAACTTTCATAAGTACGACGATGGTGACAACTCTTCGGATGCAAGACAGTGCTTTGAAGAAACTAGTGAACGTCATATCTTAGAGCCTAAGTCTTCTATTGTAGATACTAGTGTGGACGAAGTTTATTATAAGAATAGGGGTATCGAAACGGACGATATCGAAATGGCCAAAAGTACAAGTAGTAATGAGGCCGTTAAAGTAGTGACACAACGTCATAGGGATAGTGTGGAATCCAAAACATCAACTGACAGTGTTAAAGTTGTTGGGAGCGCAGAAATGTCTCTGGATTCGTCCGAGTCAAATGGGGTTTTTACTCCGAATGTCAAACAGGAACCGGAAATACTTAAAAATGTAAATTCCTTTGAAAATAAGATAAAGTCGAGTGAGCCTATTGACAGTATAAATGAGAACAGTAACAGTTCTATTAAAAACAATGAAACGAATTCGGATGTTTTTGAAACTTCCGAAGTGATTACTAAATTGCCTGCCGAAGATAAGAATAAAGAATCTCCAACTAAAAATAGAGATTCTGAAAATAAAAATAGTTCTTCTAAAACTTCCAAAGAACGAGAGAGGCATTCTTCTAGTAGTTCCGGAAAAGATAAAGATAGAAAAGATTCTAAAAGCTACTCGCGATCTCATTCCCGACATTCAAGCGGGAGGCACGATTCTGAGAGAAGGCATAGTTCTTCTCACGATAAGAAAGAAGGCAGTTCTTCGACAAACAAAAATTCCCAGTCGGGTAAAGACTCCCATTCAGATCACAAAAGTCGAGATAAGCAAAGAAAATCCAGTACTAACGGTGATTCGAGAACAGATTCATACAGGGAAAAACACGGATCGTCTGGTCATAGAAGTTCTGGCTCTCACAAAAGTTCTAAATATTCCAGCGATTCTAAACATGACGAGGGGCATAAATCAAAATATTCCTCGTCTGATAGAACATCCCGGTCGGAATTCAAAGAAGAGGATAGATATAAAAAAGACTCTTCTTCGAAAAACATTTCAAAAACAGAAGGAAGTAAAGATAGCGGTTCACATTCCAAAAACGTTGATCATTCTGAATCTAGTAAGGGAAGGTCGTCACATCACAGCAGTCGTAAAGATAAACCGAGCTCTCGACATTCTCACACTGATAAAAATGTGAAATCTAGCAGTACCTCGGATGATAAGAAAAACGACGAAAAGAAAAACAAAAAGTCTGGTAAAGAAGAAAATTGTAGTTCATCAAGCAAACACAATAGAAATCGTCGTTCCACAGATAGAGATTCTAACGATGGCAGTGGCGGAACTGGAAAGGGATCCGGTAATCCTAAAACTTCTTCGTCCACTACTTATTCCTCATCACAGAAAACGAAAACGTCAAATTCAAGTGGCGATAGTAATTCTAATGGTAATTCTAGTCAAAGTGATACCGTTACTTCAGACACTGTCAACATTACATCCGGAAAATACATAAAATCCGAGTTTAATATGTTTGAATTCGGAAGCATGGGTGCAATCAAACGTCACAATCTCTCTGGTCAGCTAGGTAAGACTGCAGATACCAATATTTCAGTGAAAAGTCCCGAGGGGAGCATGGATAAAAGTCCAGACATACTGATTTCAAATATTACAAGCCCGGTTAGAAGTCGTGAGAGATTGGATTCTATCAGTAGTCCTGAAATTCCTAACAAAAAACCTGTCATCCACATAGACGGCCAATTGAAACCTACGAAGTTTGACGAACTCTCTCTCAGCTTACTTCATACTGGCGAAGTTCTGAAAAAACCCAAATGCGCGTCCAATTTATTAGAAGCAATCAAAATGATGAAAATTCGCAAAAGAATGGATAAAAACGAACAGAAACGGAAACAAAATGCAATTTTACTAATGGAAAAAGAGCAAAACATACCAAAGAACTCTAGCCAAGCGTTTTCGGGCATTTCAGGACCTGAAGTCCAACTCACTTGCATGACAAGTCCTGAAAAAGAAACTGTAACTGAAATCAAATCTCCAGTTCGCAAAGAGAGTGAAAACGGTGTAAAATTCTTTGATAGCAGATTCGACGAAAAGTTAACAGCGAGAATTGAATTCTTGAAAGAGTATATATCACAACTCGAAAGCGACTGTGAACAATATGAGCTCGCAAAAACACGACCGATCGCAGAAAAATCTGCTAATACAGTTAATGGCTTCGTTGCTAAAAATCTGAGAGTCAACATCGAAAGGATAGATTTGAGTCCTCAACTTTTATCACCCAATCAAAGCATACCTTATGAAGTACAAAACGATTCCGTTTATAAGAATTTAAATTGTTCTTATTCCGATCTCGACTCTTCCAATTGTGATAGCAATGCTAAAGGTTCCGAGTCGGACATGTGCGAAAAGTCACCGCAAGACATACTTGAAATAATCCTCGGTGGGGAACTGAGTCTGGATAGAGCTACTATATCTTTCAATAGCGATCCGTCTATCGAATGTTTGGCTGATATCAACGGAATAACCAAAGAAAAGTCTAGCATTAGCCCGTTGGCTAGCGACAAGAGCATCAATAAACCGACGCGGCTAACTCGGAAACGAGCTTCTACCTCTTCGCACGATGGAAAGAATTTGGAAAACGACAATAAAGTGATCAATCATAATAACAATAATGAATCGATCACGTGTTCGGCTAAAAAGAGGAAAATGGTCAAGAAAATACCGTTGGCAGAAAAAGGTATGCATTATATTATATTATTAAATGAAATTTGACAAACGCATCACCGTTTGATTGCAGTTTGATAAATTCTGGCGAATTCTTTTCAAATCATTTTTTTCTCGAAAATAAACGATTTTAAATATATAGAGAATTATTTGGGGTAAAATCAATATAAGTATTGTTTATTTGAATGATTCATATGAGATACGGGAGTAATTGGTTTTAATTTTAATGTAAAAATAAAATTGCTATCGATTGGTAGTGAAAACGTGTACCGTTATGGGAGCTCAAGGTTTCTATTGAACTTTTTGCTTTAAAATTCAAACATACTATACGTAGACCGGTCGATTATTTTCGTTTTTTTGTATATGCATGTGTATTTATGTATGTAATAAATCTTATAAATTATTTTCGGTAGTTTTGTCATAATGTATTTTTATATAGATTTTTTATTATTATTTATCTTTTCAAATTATTTCGAAATTAAATATATATTTTTACTTTTTGTATGCATGATCTTTAATAAAATTTTATTTTCATACAGATTTATCTAAAATCAATTCATTAGACATGACCAAAAATTGTGAGATTCGTTTAAATCCCCTTGAAATTTCTAATAAAATGCCCGGAGGAAACCTATGCCATTTATCATTTTCATCCAATGAACCTTTAGGTATGATTTTTTTATTTACTTTTAACCATGCAGTTTATTAATGTACCTTTTTTTGTCTTTTTATCTTCGCAATTACATTCGAGGACCACCAATAGCAAGACCTGTGATGTATTTTATGTATTATTAACTCGATAAGATTTTACTTGTGGATAAATATCATAGATCTACCGTTATATCTAAAAAAAAAAAAATCGCTGACATTAGTATTACCCGCGGTGCACTGTCACAACTGCTGTTCGAGAGCAAAATTGTCGGGAAAATATCAGATGTGGTAAGCGAAGGCAATGCTTCATTGTCTTGGACATATAACGGTGGATCTACATAATGTATAAATGTGGCTACATTTGCAGTGTACAATCCATTTGTTGTGCAAATACAGTCTCATTTAGAAATCTTAGGCTACTGAAACTTATTTGTAAAGTATATTCATTTATATTTAGTATTAAATACCTTTTATCTTGGGCGGCAGATACTTTTTCTGTGATTGATATTGTATGTATATGAAAAGTATTTTATTATAATATTAATCGAAAGAACTATTGTAATGGTATTATTGATTGGTATTTAAGAAGCAGGTTAATAATTCATATAAGTCACTTTTACTAAAATTTAAATATTTATATATATATAATATATATTTTATTGTTATTATTTAAAGTGTAATTGATTTGCAGATGTTACGAACGAAAATAACATGAATTGTCAAGAAATTTCGTATAGTCCTGAATGTGATAAATCTATTGAAAATTGCAATGATGGAGTTGCGAACGTTCCTTTGAAATTAAAAGTTGAAATTCACGAATCGGGAACTAACGAAGATAACCCGATTAGCAGTAGGTTGAAAAGAAGTAATAAATTACTCTTGGAAAAATAGCAATTACTTATAGATTTGTTTTGACACAGTATGTAGGCTAGTTGTATTTGATTTTAAATTAAGTCATTGGTAAGAATGAATAAAATTTTGATTAATTATTTTTCTATGTAATTTTTCATTAAAATTTGAAAATGTATGTTTAAGATATCCCTTACGGCTATTATATTCAGTATAAATACATATATGTATATGTAGTTTTCCAATTAATTTTTTACTGTAATTTTACGATTCATCGTACATACATAGTTGATAGTATATTTTGTGAATTCATTTATCTTTAAGAATTTTTCTAAATTTCATGCAACTTAATTCAACTGTCGGTGTAATAGATGTAAAAAAATAAAGATATTTTTAATTCTGAAGTACTACGTTTTTCTTTGTAAATTTTAATTTAATATTTCATGTCATAGACTCGATGATTATGATTGTATGTATGCATGTGTCTGATAATGATAATGTACATGTATAAGATTTAGGACCACTCTTCATATAAATGTAAAGATGATTGTGATTTTATGTCATATCATTAAACAGTATTAATTTTATATGCACCTTTCCTTTCCTATACTTTGGATTTTCTAGACTAATTATAGTTAGCATTAATAAATCAATGTTTCAACATTTATCTCATTGCTGTTGAAAATTGTATATCAATTAATTTTATTACACATTTAAAATATTGTGTATTGGCAAAAAAAAATAGTATAATATTTTATCCACGTTTATTAAATCAGGTCTCTTTTTTAAGTAAATTGTTATTTATCTAGGAATCAATAAAAATTTAATTTCAAATAAGAATTTGATTGAAAATAACTCATTTGTTTTTACATTGATGTGTGTATTAAATATGCTTTCATATGTTTTTTTTTTAAATATACCATAACTGGTTCTTTGATTGGATCTTTTCGCAGTCTGTCTGTTGGAAATAAATGCATTAAATTCGGCAAAAACAGTATACTCGCCTTTCAGAGTCAGCAAAAAATAGACATTAAAGTGACCATGACATTTAAGTATAATATGTAAAGTGCAGCATAAGAATATTTTAAAAAATTGAAAAATATACTAATATATGGTAAAAGCGAGGTTCCCTTGAATAATATTCAAATGGACATTATGTGACTTAATACAATGGCTATCAAAATTCAATGATGTTAATGCACAATTAAGAATTCTCTAAACGCATTCACATCTAATGTGCTTCTTCCAATGTTGATATCTTCAATTTGATGTGATTTAGGACGAAAACGCACAGCAAGGAATGTGGCACGTGGAACGTATACAAGTTCTCCTATATTTCTTCAAATATGGGATACACTTATAGATTACTGTCAAGCAAGGATACAATTTAACCGAAAACACTCTAGGGGGTAGTTTTGGGATGGGGCGTGCCATGAATCTGTGGAAGGCACGCCACATTTTTTTCACACGTTTAAAACTATCTAAAAAAACCATGTGCCATGTTCATCGCTGTGTTTTCGCCCTTATGTACACATGTTATTTAACATAACCTAACTTTAGCATTTTACTTTATATTCAAAGTATATTGATGGATGTTTTGAATCCATTATCAATATTTCAATAAAAATCGGTTGTGAAGAACCAATTTGAATGTGGTATGTTTGTGGGAATATTAAGCCATTGTCTTTGGACTTTATTCTAAATCTTAAAGAAATAAAGTATTAAAAAAATATTGAAATTTTTGTCATAAGAAAAGAGAATACTGTCAGAGTTTGTTAATAAATAAAGTCAATACTTTAGTATGGTCCAATTTTTGTGACATAATGTCTTCATTTTAAGACGTATCTACTTTATTGAACAAATATGTTTTGTTGAAATGTCTGAATTATTGATCCACTTTAGACCGTTGCGATAAAATGACATTTCATCTCTGAAACCAGGCCCAATTCTAGACAAGAACACATGGTAGAGTTAGACTCAAACTCAAACCATTGCAAAGTCATAACTCAGATTTTATGACGTCTCATCAAACATATATTATAATCAATTGAGTATAATGCTTGAGTCAATTTTATCATAAGTTTTCCAAGCTGAAAACTCTAAGAGCAGGCCTGCCTCGAATGTCAAATATCATTTCATCGCAATGACCATGAAAATTCGGTTAACGGACTACTAGTCATATGTAAACCAGTCACAGGACAACCGGTCGCTCTAGATCGGTCACATGTGATCACCCGTCACTATAACTGGTCACACCTTAAAATCGGTCACGGGAAAACTGGTTAACCGATTTTAGGGTGTGACCAGTTTTAGTGTGACGGGTGATCACGTGTGACAGATCTAGAGGGACCGGTTGTCCTGTGACCGGTTCACATTTGACTAGTAATCACCGAACCGAAAATTCGCTTATAGTTGAATGTTTTTATTAACATTATTTGTCTGTAAATTTTTTCTATTCTGTGAATAAATTGTTTTATGTACAAACTAAGATTAAAATTATTTTTAAATAAAATAAAACATACATATACAAATATATATACATATATATTTCACTGAGTTTTGTTATTTAACAAGGTTAATGATTTTTTTTTCAATATTACCACGTCAAATTTTAATAATAATATGATATAAAATAATATATACAATTACACAATTTATCATTTTCTTCTAAGTTTCAATAACAGTAAACACAACGTCAGCAGACCTAAAATCCACGCAATCGTTATTATATATCCAATGTAAACGCCCGGATAGGCCATAGTGTGTCCCTTCTCCATGATATCCCGCATGGACATGATCGGTATGGTGAACGGTAAAGCTTTCGACACGTATCGGACCCCCAAAGCCATCCCTTCAACCGGCCATACTATCCCTGCAAGTAAAAAGTGATATTAATACAACGAATACATAACATGGCTGGCAAATGTGCCCGGCATCGCTTGAGCATATTTTTAACTGTTGAATAAAACTGACCGCATAACATAATCATCGGATAAAAGCTTCCCGTCGAGACGAAGAATGCGAACGAGTAAGAGTCGCATATGATCGATATCAAAAATCCAAAGCACATTCCGCACATGCCTTGCAAGAATAAGATGCATGATATATTTATTATATCTCCTTTGAACGGCACTTGATATCCGTAGAATGTCAATATCACTATTTCAATCGTCTGGAAGCAAATTAATTATGTTTAATTAAAATTTACACCAACAGACCAATCTATAGTATGTCATACTATAGTTTCATAGTGAATGAAAACATTAAATTAGTTTGCTTGAATATTTAATTTACTATAGACTGGTTACAAAAGATCACGTTTTTTTACTTATCGGAGCGGCAACTAATCAATCTTTACCAAATTTGATTCACTGAATTCGAATATGACAAAATTTTTTGTTGGCTTGGTCATATAAGCGTTTAAGAATAGACTAGCGGTTAGCATATAATGCTTTGAGCAAAGTGGTCACGGGTTCAAATCCCACTGGTTTCTGCTTGCCAGATCTAGAATTTGTGACTCCAGGATAATCGTTACCTATCAGAGTTTGCCAATTTATCTGATTTTCATTGAAACGATTCCAAAAAATTGACAATCTTACCCATTTTCTCACAACTCTCGAGTTTTCAGCAATCTCGAGTATCGCTGAATTATGTATAACGTTGTAAATTTACAAAATTTGACCATAGATGTCTCTGTGGATGCTAATTGATATGTATTTACTTTGTATAATTTTAATAACACCTGTATCACATATACAATGTTTATGGCCAGGAAGGCGCATTAGGGTTACCTGTTAGGTCTTCCTGGTATAAATTAAAAAAAGTGCAATTTTTACAGATTTTTGGCTTTTGCAGTAATTCAAAATCTAGTTATGTTGTACCAAAGGTGAGTATTGGAATCAATAGTCAGATGTTTTTCCTATTGATTATGACTTTTTATTTCTTTAAAATACGTATAATCAATTATCTAGTGAGTTTTAAAAGTCAAAAATATTTTTTTTCCGTAATATATTGTTACGTACACCGCCGAGTAAGTGCAATCGGATTAGGCCGAGTAGCATCCCAGAGACTGTGTGACCGTTATAATTGGTTTCAAGGACTATCTCCAGGCTTAAGTACAAGTCGGCTAACAATGAGATACCCCCGAATGCACTGGGGGTAGCGGTAACTCAGTCGCATTCGGGTAGAGTTCTCAGAACCCACAGCGATAGCGTGGGACTGACTTCCGTGGCACATCTAGTACGTGACCATAACAATAGGTAAACAAACCGGACGTCGAATATGCCCTGAGCGACCTATCCGTTGTAAGGCGGTACTTAGGTGATATCAAGACATTCTGGACGGAGCACTGCCAGTGCGTGTATCTCCTTAATCATCAATAAATGCTGTGAAACGACTTTGGCTTTTTACTTGGACCCTACGCAAGAATATCTAGCTAATTTCGCAATTTTTTTACATCACCACGTTTATAAGGGTTGGTTTTCAATCTTAATATCTCGCTCTTGTATTATCCCAGACAACAGCATTTTTAACTCAATTTAAAAGTTTAATAAAAAACTTTTTTAACTCAATAAAAATTGCTCATTTTTTAAACGCTCATATCTCTTAAACAAGAGCAAACCAATACAATTATTGGCATATTTGAATTCAGTGGGTTGAAATCTTGGTAAATATTGATTAATCTTCGCTGCGGTATTTTTTTTTGTTGCTCTGTGTTATTGCAGTCTCTTTGAAAATATTCCACGATGTATAATAAATAAAGATATTACCTGTATAAATATTACAGTAGTTTGTAAAGTAAAATGTACTATGAGAATGTCTGAGCTATTTACTCCGGCGACTATAGTCCGATCCCACACACCTTCAAGTCTGTCCATTATTATAATTGTGGAAGTGACTGTTGTTGCTAAGAAGAAAATAATTCTGGAAAAATTGCAATCCTCTACATTAAAAATCTGATCTTGTTACAAAATTCAAGTATTGACTCGAGGCCACCGCGATGACTTACTCAAGCCAAGTTTTCACCTATTAGATTGGACATCATATATATGCAGTTTTGGAAAGATTAATGACACGGATAGTTTAATGCAAGTCTGTTCAAACATCAGTTGGTAAATTAGACTGAAACCTTTCACTGATACTTTATTTAACAAATAGCTTTTGCAGTATTGAACGAGAAGGTAAATATGATGATAACAATTACATTCCAAAACTGTAATATGTCTACCAATCTGATTTGGAGAAACATCTTGGCAAAGATCTACCAATATATTATTAGAGCTGTACTGATTTTGTAGATAAAATGGCAGATCTCTACATAGTTATATATGTATGTCATCGCGATGACTGCGGTTGATTACATTAACGTAAAAAAATCCAAGCCTTTGAAATATATAAGTGCTTTTTCTGAATACTGCACATTAACGCATCAAATGTGTAAAAGAATATGACCCTAATACATAATATTCTGTGGTCAGTATAGCTATTATGTTGAAATCGTATACCCGGCAAACAAATAATGATTTGATTGTGAATTTGGAAGCCTCGGAGTATTAAAGATTGGTATTTGGATAATATGTATATTGTTAAAACACAAATAGTTACGTTAACATGACACCAGGAACCATGAATTCAGCATATGAAGCGTCTGCGTTTCCATAAACGGGATCATTGAATTTGATCGGTATGTCAGCCAGTCTCGGAGAGTTGTGGCACTCGCTTAAAACATCTTTATTAAAGTTCACATAGTCGGAGTATAGTCTTTTTTTCAAAAAAATAGTCAACTGATGATCTGTAAAAACGGGTAAAATATTCTAAATGTCAAGTATATGTTGAATAAATAATTATCACGTGTGTGTATACAATTAATTAGGATTGCATGCCATCTTGTGTATGTCAAAGTACTTACTGCTCATATCCAACCAGTAATTTGCGTTGCTATTTTCAATGCTGCTGTCGGATGCATCTCTTCCGTCTCTCTGTCTTTCCTCGGTGGCTAGTGAAAAATTACTAGATAAGTGAAGGGCGCCTATAATTTCACCTCTCTTCACACTGTTTATGGCATCTTCTAACGTCGGATAAAATTTCTGAAACGTTCCATCCCTTAATACTTTCTAAATGTTTATATATGTTGTTTCAAAGTTTAATACGATGTTGTTTTTTTACCTTTATTATGACACTTTCATCGAACGCTTGTATGTATTTACAACTTAATTTATCGTACTGACAAGTATACTCTGATGCATTGTAGAAAACTGAAGTATATGTGTTGTTTAAACAGTCATTCCAGTTCGGAACTTCATCATTGACTATACCAATTCTAATTTCCCTAGGTTCATGCCCGACGGCGATGAAAAACGATAACAATTGTATTATAGGAAATATCAGGGAAAATATAAAACCTCTGAAATCAAAATATAAAAGACACTTTATGTGATTAAAACTATATGTAATATAAATGACGCAACTTCAGAGCACAAAGTGATATGTCCATAGAAAATTATTGAGTAGTTTCATAGTTTGAAATAATCATCATAAATCAGGATGTTTTTATAAAAACGTAGTACAATGTGTTAAATGAATTTTAGATCGTGTAGTTTTTGTAAATTATATAGGCCACGTGATCTTGATATTATTGACTGCAAAATTATATGTTGCTAACCAGTGGCGGCTCGTTTTTAAGGGCAACTGGGGTACTACCACCAGAGAAATGTAATATTAATAGAAGTGGCTTTAAGGTCTGTTCATACTTAACAGCACTGCACGGCTTCAGCACTGCACGGCTTCAGCACTGCACGACTCCGTTTCAAATATGTCATTTTATTACATTTCTATTCATATCTACCTACACGTCGCGGTCACGTCACGGTCACGTCACGTTCACAGCACTTTGGCCGAGTGCAAGGCAAAATCGGCTTACTTATACATTACAGGCCATGACGATACGGCGCAATATTGCTTACGTCGTATTGTCGATTACTTACAATATGAATGCATACACGTGCATTCGTAGCTACGCGTCAGAATACAAGTCAGCAAAAATGTTTCGGCGTTTATCGAACGAAAAATTATGCAAAATCGCGTTGTTGTTGGAAGAAGAAGCTCAAGAAGGCAATAAAAAATCACGGAAGCGTTTTGATGTGCATCCCATGTTAAAAAATAGAAAAACCGAAGGAGAGTTTTGGACACTGTATAAGGAGCTTGTGGATGATGGACAAAGTTTTTTTTAAATATAACCGTAAAAAAAATAATTTTTTTTTTAATATTTGCGCCAAAACCATGTCTAAAGATTGAACAGCTGTCAACTGTCACTATCGATAATTGGTCCAAAACAGCAAAGCGGCAGACTCATGGCACGTAATTCGCGTGTATATTTCCACGGTGGCAAAAAAACGGATACTATACGTTGACGGATGTTGCTGTAAGGTATGAACAGGAAATGTCGGGTACTGCTGTAAGCCTGCCGTGGCGTAAACGTGACGGTTGGTATGAATATACCCATACAAAATGTACCAAAGAATACTTTTCGTACGGCCGGATACCTGCTGAAGTCGGTACGAGCTGACTAGGTATGAACAGACCTTTAGGTGTTCTTTTGTTGTCAAGTGAAATTCTGTCCACGGACAGATCTAAATAATTTTAGCATCAGTCGTATTTGACGTTTGGTGCTAGACGTATGTCCGATAAAAACTTCTTTGTTTGTATATATTACTCGCAAGATGGGCAAGTATCGATAAAAATTGCACAATACATTAAAAAACACACAATAAACAACATGGGATACATTTTTATAAGTAAATTGATCCGAGTGTATTCCGTGCGATGTAGCGTATTTATAGAGACGTACCGCGTAAAATTGACAACAATTATTTATTCGTAAGGGCCCCTCTATTCTTATTACATCTCTCTGTGTCGTGTATTTTTTGAGTCGTATGAAGAATATAGACGAATCGCGCTGGCGTATTCTGCCCCAAAGAGACCTTTACGCAGCCAATTAAAAGCGACCTTCTGTATATGGATCTTTTTTCTCTGTTTCGACTGAATGTCCCACTCGCAAGTGCCAGAGTAGAGTAGAAGTAGAAGCTGGCGACCACGGGACCATGGCAGATAAGCGACTGCTCTGAACTGAATTACGAACCGGTTATATTCACCGCGCGGTGAGCGGGATTAACAAACACATCAACAATATTCAAAATGTATTTTCTTTTTTGGTTAAGATAGACATATATGTATGTGTGTGGCAGTCAGAGAGATGTAATAATAATAGAGGGGCCCTTACGAATAAATAATTGTTGTCAATTTTACGCGGTACGTCTCTATAAATACGCTACATCGCACGGAATACAATCGGATCAATTTACTTATAAAAATGTATCCCATGTTGTTTATTGTGTGTTTTTGAATGTATTGTGCAATTTTTACCGATGCTTGCCCATCTTGCGAGTAATATAAACAAACAGAGAAGTCTTTATCGGACATACGTCGAGCATCAAGCGTCAAATACGACTGATGCTAAAATTATTTAGATCTGTCCGTGGACAGAATGTCACTTGACAACAAAAGAACACCTAAAGCCACTTCTATTAATATTACATTTCTCTGACACGACACCGTCAACTTTTGTCACCGTCGATATTATGAGAATTTTATCATTAAATACTTCTCATTTTTGCTTTTTCAGAACACATAATGAACGAAGTCGATAATTTGTTAAAAAAAGTGATTTTCCTTGCATAAAATGTCACTAAAAATATATTTAGTTCATTTTTTTTAGAAAAATGAACTAAATATATTTTTGGCTCTAGTCTCCTCGTGCCCCACCTGCTTTTAAAATCACGAGCCGTCCATGTTGCTAACAGTTAGTAATAAACAGGTGCACCACAGGGGTCACAAAAGGTTCTCAGTAATGTTACGGGTTCTTGTTTTTTTTTTTAATTTTAAAATTCAATTGGCTAACACACATTTATTTTATTTACATGAGTTGTCTGAATACATGTATATAAGAATTTTTGTATTCTACATATATACTTATTTCATTTAGACAAGCTATTTGCAGCATTTTATTATATATATGTAGTACATATGTATATAATCATGGACATGTCATCTTTATGTTCCGAGTGGACAGTATTATTAATGCATATTTTAGGTTTAAATTGATTTCATATAAATACCCAGGATGTCTACCAAATTGCTGCATATTTTTGATTAGAAGAGCTTTCACTTTTTTAAGTCTTATTCCACGATAACTTATTTCATTGTTTTTTGGTGAATCTTCGGTGGTTAATACCTAAAAATTGCACGTAAAATTATAAATTTACAATATTTCAAATACATGTCATTCTTATAAAGAAAGATATTCACATCTCTACTACTGGAGTGCAATCTGGAAAAGTCGTCCTTGGATTCGTAATGGTTGTTCACATCTTGGCCGCTCGGATCAACAACCACCTCATCTGTTGGAGAATCTGAAAATTTTCCACACGTTAAAACGAGTATTTACGCATTGAATTTTTAAGTAATCTAATATTTCTTAAGCCGCATCTAGCCTTGTCGTATTCAGAAGGGCTAGTTTAACCGGTTTATTGCATCGAAGGTGCATTAAAACGAGCGGCCGTTGCACCTGGTTCAAGGATGCTGCGCCACCTCACCTGCATCGCTTCCAATGCATCCACCATTCTCACAAATATGGTCATTAACTAGATGGGAAGGTGGGAGGAGGCCACAGAATCTCTAACTGGCTATTTGACTACGCAATATTTGCTCCGCAAGCGTTGAAAGAATTGTGCAAGACATTGCTGTGAATATGTAGCTTTTTTTTGTATAAAATACGCAGTGTAGTTCGTCGATTGACATTTCTCAATTCTGAAAATTCGATGCTGATATACATGTATTTATTTTTTTCAATAAAACATACGGTTGATATTGTAATTGCAAAAAAGTTGGAGGTCGTATTAAAATTAGTGCCAACTGTTTCTTTTCTTTTTGGGAAGATGATTTTAATTCGCCTTCGAATAGTTTTTTTAAGCATTCTGTCTGCTTTAGGTCATTGACTTTAGAGAGTCTTTAATTAATATTATGTATTAGATGTATTATGAGCATGTATAAGAATTGTAAATACATAGGTTTTTGAGCAATTTTTCCTATTATGCTGTACATTAACATTAGAATAATATAATACTATGATTACTAACCAAATTAAATTAAATTGTAAAATAGAAAATGATCAGTAGATCAGTAGCTATTAAAATAGATATAAGATGTATTGTAAACATAATTTCGTAATAATAAAAAGCATTTAAAAATCAAGCATTCTGTAGTGGATTTCTTCGATTTCAAATATGAAGTATCACAAAAGTTGCATATTATTAAATCGGGAATACAATGAATTACGGTCAGCTAATATTTAATGGGAAATGATTTGTAGAAAGTAGATCATTTCATTGTTATACATATGTACATCAATGTGTCTTGCCAGTAATGAAGTATGGATGAGAAACTTGGACATTTAATGCCAGATTGCTGCATAAGCTCCAGTGCACTCAAGTCTGGAACGCTGTATGCTTGGCATAACGAAAATATATAGAAAACGGAATACGTGGGTTAAATATTTAGATGACAAAAGTCGTTGATGTAACGGTGAGAGTAAAAAGATTGAAATGTCAATGGATGGGTCACGTAGCTAAAATAATGGACGATAGATGGATGAATGAAGTGTTCTAATGGTATCCGATAGAATGTAAAGGGTGCAATGAAGGCTTCAAGGGAGATGAGTGGATAAAATCAGAAAAAATGTGTGGGATGAGGAGAGTGAGAGTTGCCCAAAACAGAGACGAATGGAAGTGTCTTGGAGAGGTTTTCACCCAGCAGTGGATGGCGAATGGTTGTGGATGATATATCAATAAATAATTGGTGATAAATGATATCCTCGAATATAGAAATTTAAATGATATGATCGATTATAGAAATTTGAAGATTAATTTAATGAAAATTCAATCAAATATATCTTTTAAATTCGCCGTACTACTATTATGTCTTTGACTACGCCTTGTAAGTTGTAGGCTTATACTAAATTTTATATTTATTATAAAAATAAACGAAAATGAACACTTGATCGATATACTTTTAACTTTTTTTATAACTACTCTTTTTATTATATTTATGAAAGGCATGTCTGCTTACGGACTTTTTTTTTACTTTTATGAACTAAAGCTACCTTTTACTAAAAGTAACTAACGTGACTGCTTCTTTATGTCATTGAAAATACCTTTCGATTAAGTTTTTTGTCGTTTATACTAAAAATATGCTGTTTAAAATGTGTCTAGATGAATTATTTTTTGAAGGTTTATGAAATATTCATATTTTTATGAAATCGCCTTATTTGAAAAAAATATTAATAAATGTAATTGGTAATTTAAAAATTGCTGCATAAAATAAAGAAGGCTTAATTTACACACATATACATACATATGTATATGAATATCAGATGAGCGGTGACTAATTTTTTTAAATTATTTTTTCTTTCTTAATCAACATGCATTTATATGTAGATTGGTTTTTTTGAAATATCAGCAATGATTTTTAATATTACTAAAAAGCAGAAAAAAAATTAATATTCAGATTTATGAGTTGAAATTAGTCACAAAAACATAATCAAAATTTTCTAAAAAGATTTTTCTCAAACCACAAATAAATATATGTATGTATTGTGAAAAGTATCGCTCAAAACGTATTTCGATAGGCGGCAAAGCTTTGCAAACGTTTCAACCTTCCAGTATCAGCTTTCTAAACTAAATTTTAGCAGTTGTCATTACTTCATCGATGGGTAATATACATATATATACATATAATAAAATTAGAAATTCCATTTATATCACACATGGAACTAATTAGTTAAGTGTTTCCTTGAACTCACAAAGCCTTGAACTTGTATCGCACTTTACGTATATACATATGTATGCACATCTTATTCAACAAAGTATACAAATTGCACACATTAAAAAAATTTTACGTCAAAAATATGTTTATTACAATATATTTTAAAATTTGCGAAATATATTGTATTTGATTTTTTCGTGTATGAATGATTTTATACTGTGAAATCAAGGTGGACCAGTTTATGCACAAAAAATACACGTATTATTTTCCAACAACAACAACAACAATACATCGATTATTATCACAGAAAGGTTGCATTTTATACAGTATTGTTCGATTGCGAAATAAAAATTGCAAGTGCGTTGATTTTAAAAGCTCTGGAAACGACTGCTAGTGATGTATCGATTTTGTGATAAAATTTCCGACCAATCTACGGTGATCACCTCTCAGTTTGTTGGTTTTTTTTCCAGCCAAGGATAACTGCGTTTCGCCATGCTTCAATTAATCCTAACGAGTTGCAATTTCCTAATCGACGAGTGGAAGTCGTTGCAGTGCAAAAATGCGAAGTAAAAAGGAAATTTATGTAAAGCGAAAATATTGCACACTTAAATTTACCTACACACTTTGTTAGTTCATATTTTTTATGGTTGTGGCTATTTGCAGGTACTATATCTGCCACAGGCGCAAAGCCTTCTGCGCATGCGCGTCAACTGTCACTGTCAGCGTGTTTACTGATAAAATTTTGTTTTAAGCCTCTTAAAATTTAGTTTGAACTCGTAAAGTGACGTAGTATGAACGATTGATTAAAAATATAAGATTAAAATAATGAACGATTGATTAAACAAGTCTAGCATACATTAAATGTAAGAAATTATATACACATATAATCGGATTATAAGTTCACGCACATGCGCAGAAGGCTTTGCGCCTGTCGCAGATATAGTACCTGCAAATAGCCAATAATTCGCAAATATAGTACCTGAAAATAGGCACAACCTTTTTTTAAAATCATTTGTTATTCGTTTAATTATGAGACATATACAATTTTTGAAATTTGACCAATCAAAACGAAGATTCACAGAATGATAATGCTGATGAATTTCCGTTTCAAAACTAGCGTTTTATTATGAAATAAACTATTTGCTGACACCAATTTTTTTTTTGTGTGCTTTGGTTTGTGAAGAAAAACATCCGCAAATTGACCATGATTAAATTGTATACATTTGAAAAAAATTCCTTATTTTTGTTATAACTGACTAAACTTGTATTAAATTATACTATGTACATTCATACTCGTCTGCAAATTGTACATATGTGTACATGTATAGAAATACTAATGATGATGCTAATTTGCTTCGTTTGCATAAAATATTTAATAATGTCTTTATTCGTATATATGCAATGTTATTGTAGCTTGTATGCTCATTCTTTATACATATGTATGTACATATATATTTCCACACCTTTTGATGAATTGATGGCAAACTTTTCAAAGGCACTCCTTATTACCGCACAGTTTTCATACAATTTAAATTTTCCACAATTTGAAATTATTTCTGTATTTTACAGAAATTTCAATTTAGATGCGACAATTAAACTGGTTGGGGTAAAATATATGAAAGACTTGAGTAGGATGAGAATTTGACGTACATATCTTTCCTTTAAACTACTAGAGCTATTTACCAGTGAAGTTTTGGAAGTTTTTTCTGGTAGAAGAGTCTGATAGCCATGCATAAACTTGTTGCTGTTTCTTCTATCCTTAATTTTCAGTAACGAATAATCGATCTTATTGAGATTCATAGTATTTAAAATAACATGTATGTTCATAATCTGACCAAATCTAAGAGGGCTAAGGCAAAAGCCCCTCTCTGACCCCTCCCTAAGCGACGTATCAGATAGCAGGGATGCTATCTAACCATAAAAAAATGTCTGTATGTCATCTTAAGAATCTACATGCATATATAAATGATTTTATCCCGCACTGATGCAATTTATTGGAATTTTAATAGTAGCCTGCTACTTAATTAGTCTTATTAATAAGTAAATGACTTTACGTATCAACTACATAGTATAATGTAAGCATCGATGTTTCACTTAAATGTAAACATGCTTCAGTGTAACACTTTATGAATTATTTATTTATTAAGGTCAGTAGATTTTTGCACAATTTAAAACATTATGTATAAAATAATTAGTAAATTGGGTTGCCAAGTAATGCGAAATGACGTCTATTGAGACACTATATATCTCGATTCTGTTTTTTCAGCCATTATATTATAATAAGTCCACTTATCTTCATTTTGTAGAAATATCTCGCGAAACATTAAATACAACGTTTTGCGTTTAACAATATTTAAAAATACCAGTGGCCTGTAATACTTTATTCTGCTTTTCCGAGATTCTAGACATTTCGAATTAAAAGAAGTGGTAACAATTTGTGAATTAAGTCAAACAGAAATAGTGTTTTGGAACTGAAAATTGGATCATCATCTACAGCCACTCACCATCCACTGCTGAATGAAAGCCTCTTCAACACGTCTCTGTTTTGCGCAACAATCATCCATCTCACCCTACACATTTTCCTAATTTCGTCTACCCATATTCCCCGCGGTCTTTCTCCTACCCTTTTGCATTCTATCTGGTACCATTATAGCACTTCTTTTATCCACCTTTCGTCAATTCTTCTAGCCACGTGGCCCACCCATTGCAATTTCAATCACTTCACTCTATCCACTACCCTTGTAATTCTTCTTATGCTGCGTATGCACCAAACCAACGAACGACCCACAGGCCAACTTTTAAAACCAGTAGCGTACAAAATATCGAAATTAAGCTAAAGAGCGAAATTGAGCTAAAATTATATCATCGTTGATCTTTTGAATTACAACAATGTTTTGAATTACGACGATACACATTTACAACCAGAGAAATATTATAATTTCTCTGCTTACGAGCGAAAAAAAATCTTGTTATTATTTCTTAAAAGTCTGATATTTAATTTCAATTTATTAATTTAATTTTTATTTCGATATTTTGTATGCTACTGGTTTTAAAAGTTGGCCATTGGGCCGTTCGTTGGCTTGGTGCGTACGCAGCATTAACCACGTATTCCGTTTCCTGTCTTTCCTCGTTATGCCAAGCATACAATGTTCCATACTTCTTTGAGTGAATTGGACTTTGTGTAGCAACTTTTTCATTTAAAATAAAACAACATTCATTCGTCCAAATGCACTCTACCATAATTTCACATGTATCTTTATTTATTCGTCTACTACATACAAAGTTGTATGTAAATCGGGTTTGGTGCAAACGATCGAAAAGCGCCAGATAGATTGAACCACAGATTCACTGGATGGCTGCTTTAAACGCAATTCTCGACTTCACGAATGATAGATTGCACATCAGATGACGAGTAACCTTTCGATGTATATATATAGATGATTATTAAAATTGAGTTGGATCTTTCTGGCGAGTTTAATAAGGCAAAAGTCGGAACTAAAGTATCAGAAGCACAGAACGTTGGTATGTCGGTACTTCGGGTAGATTCCCCTTAGTGTAAGTGCGAGCAGTGCGCACGCATAAGGTACACGTGTCGTTAATCTGTGTTTCAGTCTGTCTGGCGCTTTTCGATCGTTTGCACCGCATCGATGTAAATCGTACTAATCGCGATTGTGCGGAAATATTAACCGGCACGCGCTCTACAATGTCCCAATATATGTATATTGTATGTATGTATATATTGTCTCGGAACAATTTCGAATGGATATTTTCGCTCTTTCGTCATTTCGGTGAAAGTAAATTGTGAATTTATCGAGACACTTGGGTGTGAAATGAAGCCTACAAGTGCACACATATGTACGCTAACACAATAAGTGGAGCAACGAAACTGATATACAAAAGCGATTAGCATCAGTCGAATATACATATATGTACATAATAAGAGCGCATTTCAGTCTCACGGATCGGATACGAAACAGTCGTCCGTTACGTGACGTGACGTGACGGTCGGATGGAGGAAACCAGTTCCGAAGTCAGCGTTTGGGGCAGGCGCTTCCAGCCTCCGGTACATCCACTCTCACTTTCTTCAGTGGCAATTGCTAGTGTTACCTCATCTGCCCTACAAAGGGCGGCAGCCATTGCGCAACACCGTTATGCATTATCAAATTGCGCAACACTCGATGTGCACCCTTCGTGCTACTCACCGATGGATTCCACGACGATGGGTTCTTCGGTGCCTCCGTCGGCCTTGGACTGCTTCACTGACAGCAGCAGGAATGTCTCCTCCAGGGATGAGCAGCCGTACTTCCTCATGACGTTCTCAGGGGCGTCCTCAGCTAACAGTTTACCCCCTCTCATTAATCCGATCTGTGAAAATAAGTAAATTTAGAAAATAGTTTTTCCCAATATATACATATATACAAACAATATATACAATTAATTTGGGTTTAAATAAGTTTGATAGGTTTAAATTAGTGGAAATGGGGGGATTAAATGGTGTATTGAAGGGCATGAAATCAGTTTCTAGTATAGATGGATTGACTCTAGATATTTTAATCAAAACTTGGGACATGGTTGGACCTCAGTTACTGAAATTAATAAATGAATCGTTAGAAGTGGGATCCGTCCCGGATGCATGGAAGGTGTCTACTATTGTACCGGTACCAAAGGTTACTGGCACACATAAAGCCAGTGAAATGAGGCCCATCAATATGTTACCAATTGTTGAGAAGATGCTGGAGGAAATCGTTATGATTCAATTGAAAGAGTTCATTAGTATAAATGATTGTTTGGTTGTGGAACAGTCTGGATTTAGAGTGAAACATTCAACAGAAACCGCTATCCAATTGGTGGTTTCTGATTGGATGGAGACGATGGATGAATCTAGCATGGTTGTTGGAGCAGTTTTTCTAGATTTTAAGCGAGCGTTCGAGACAGTAGATAGGAATATTTTATTACAAAAATTATATAAGTTAGGAATAAATGGTAAAGTATTAAAGTGGCTTCAATCATACTTAAATAATAGAAGGCAAAGAGTAAAAATTGATATGGTGTTATCCTCTGAATTTGTAACACCTCATGGAGTGCCGCAAGGGTCCAAATTGGGACCCTTATTATTTATATTATATATAAACGATATTGTTAAGGTAATTAAGATGTGTAAAATACATTTGTTTGCAGATGATATATTGATATATATAATTGGAAAGAATGTTGATGTAATGTCTGAGATTTTAAATATAGAATTAAATTATGTGAATGACTGGTTGTGTGAAAATAAATTAAAGTTGAATGTGAATAAAACAAAAATGATGTGGTTGAATAGTAAAAATAAAAATATATTGAATGAAATTAGAATTGATGATAAGTTAATTGAAAAAGTTGAAAATATAAAATACTTAGGTGTATACATAGATTCAGGACTAAATTTTAAAATGCACGCTGACTATATAATAAAAAAAATGGCTAGAAAAGTTGGTGTATTATGTAGATTAAGAAATATTTTAAGTAAAAAAAGTAAAATTTTAGTGTTTAATTCAATTGTCTTGCCACATGTGGTTTATTGTGCCACTGTGCTTAATTTGTTTAGTGGCCAAGATTTAGAAAAAATGCAAAAAATACAGAATAAAGCTATGAGAGGTATTTTGAATGTGAGTAGGTTTAAGAGTATTGGAAGTATGTTAGATGAATTAGGATGGATGAGTATTAGAATTAGTCTAAATATTAGTACATTGTCTTTTGTTTATAAGTTAGATCATAAGTTATTACCTAAGTATTTTGATGATTATATAATAAGGAATAGAGATAAACATAGTTTTTATACTAGAAATAAGGACAAACTAGTTGTAAGTAGAGTAAGAAAGAATAAGACGGCTGGGGGTGTTTTTCACAGGGGTGTGCTCATGTATAATGCCCTCCCTGAGTGCGTCAGGTCTGCTAAAAACATGGATGCATTCCTGCGAGGTGCAAAGAGATACCTCTGTGAGGGACAGTACATATAAGTTAATTATAAATTTTAGAGTTAAGTATAATAATTAAGATGTATTTTTAAATTAGCTTGATAGCTAAAATATATATAAATAAATAAGGTCAAAGAAGTTAACCAATAAATCTCTCAACATGAGGCCAACACCCCCCCCCCCCCAAGATACCGTTAGAGAGACCCTTTCGTCGGAAAACGAGGCGGTAATATAGCATTAGAACAACCGCAAGTGACTGCTCTATTTGGGGTCTACCTCACGGCACCGAAAGTGAAAAGGTCGAAAAAGCAAATATCGGAAGGCAAAATCGAAAGATCTTAAGTCGAAAGATCAAAAAAAAAAGTTCGGTGAAGTTATCTCTCTTTTTGTCATACAGCCTTGTTTAATGTGCGCGCGCAGGATACGGGAGGAAAAGCCTGTTCCTCTTGTTCCTGTTGTATCCTGCGCGCGCAAATTAAGTGAGGATGTACGATGGGGAGGGGAGAGAGACTTTTACCGCACGCCACTGATATACGTATCTATACTAACCGTTTTTCATATGTATGCATGATAAACGAATATTTTCGACTTTTTCACGGTCACCCCTCTATTTGATAGTATAAACCTTGCAAAAAACCCGCAATTTACCTACCAGTATAAAACAATCACGGCGCATAATCTTATATATAAAACCGAAACGGCGTCTGTGACTCGTTTCTGATTGGCTGTCGTCAAGTTTAAATGGCTATTTTTAGTTTCACTTCGCCCATTGGTCTGACACTATTCCTACATTTTTATTTTGTCGTTACCAGTGGTGTGCCGTCACTTTTTTGTCCATACAGAGGACTAGGTATGAACACAAATCATATCAAAGAATCATAATAATATATCTTGAAGTGATGAGTATATAATTTTTACAGAAATATTCTAAGTAGCCTATTATTATTAATAACATCTTATTTGTCTTCAAAACTTAAATCTTCTGAATGATTTGTTTAACAATCGACCGAGAATGCAACATTTCAAGGTCTCGTTACTTGTTTCCCCGCAATCAGTACTGATTTGTTTTAAGGGAATTGTTTCGCGAGTCGAGTCCCTTGCCATATTTGCACTCAAAAAGTTCAGTTTAAATATGTGATATTTTAACTAAAAAAATAGTTCAGAATGATGTTTGATAGACACAAATCTGAATATTATTAGTGAAAATCCCATAAATGCTTGATGAGACGAGTAAATTAAAAAAAAAAATCATTCAACTTCGATGGCACGCCCATTCGTAAAAATTCGTTAGTACCGCGAAAGGAACAGAATTCAGGTGTCGAGTCCGTGCAGGTGAACGACGCGGTGGACCATACCTTAACGTTCCACTACCACTACCACTACTTCGTTTAGGGCCAATTCCAGTTTCTGAACTTCGCTAATCCGAGTGAACAATATCAATATGGAAAACGATTCGAATTTATTGTAATTGAATTGTTGATATTTTTAAATTTTAGGTGACTAGTCCCTCTTATCCAATGATGCCACGCCACTGGTCGTTATATACAATAAAATAGATTACTATTTTATTATATGTAATTAATATTTTAATTTATGTAATATTTTATTGTATGTAAATAGATTACTATTTAATTGTATGTAATTAATATTTTAATTTATGTAATATTTTATTGTATGTAAATAGATTACTATTTTATTGTCTGTAATTATTGGAGACTTGTCTACAGAGGAATCTTTTTATGAATGCCTATCTATGTAGCTATCGCTAAAGGGTTACCTCACATATGATCTCATTAGATTTTTTTTCTATTATTAGAAAGTTTTTGCTATTATAAAAATATATATGTAGATGAACGTTTAAGCTTAAGATTAGGCAGGAGTAGGACAGGGCGTTTTGATTCAAGAATCTTTCGAAACCGTTTGGTAAGAGAATGCAGTATTTATTCTGGGTAGATTTTCATTATGTTTGCAATTCTGCATTAAAAGTTACACCACAAGAAGAAGAATATGTGAAGACTCGGAAGACTTTCCGAAGACTCGGATTGTCCCTTTTGGTATACATATGTATGCCATGGTGAAGCGAGTTTCGTTTGCTTGGAGTTTCAAAAACGAGTTTTTTTGCTTAAAATGAGCAACACGGGATTCGTTTTACATACATACATATGTATGTATGATACGCATACAAATTGGACAAAATTTTATTTAATAATTCATATCTTCATGCCAAACGAATGGGAATTTTATGCATTTATATTTATTTCGGAAAAGTATAAAACAAATCAATACTTCAAAAAACGATCTTAGATGCAGTATATTACTAGGAAGATGAAAAATTTGCACATACAATTTGAACTAAAAAGATACTAGGATGTATTATATAATTAATAACAAAACCCAAATGTTAATGCAATTAAAGAAATGGAACACTGTGTCTTTGGCATACTGAGAAGAGATAGAAAATGGAATATGTGAGTTAAAGATATGACAAAAGGTGGTTGATGTAATAGTGATGGTAAAGACATTGAAATGGCGACGGCGGCTAATGTAGCTAGAAGCATAGATGAGAGATAGACGAAAAAAGTGCTCGAATGGTACCCGAGAGAATGAAAAAAGGTCGAAGGAGAGATGGGCGGATGAAGTCAGAAAAATGTGTGGGATGAGATGAATGAAAGCTGCACAAAGACGAATGGAAGCATATTGGAGAGGCTTTCATCCAGCAGTTGATGGTTGTGAATGATGGTGATGATACTCGGATTTTCGGAAATACATTTCAAACATTATATAACATTACCCGATCTGCCTGCCTTGTTTCTTCAATATAATGAGTAGTGATGATCACAGCTACATTATTTTTGGTCGCAACTCCTATTAAATGTTCCCAAATACTGTAAAGAAATTCCAACAAGATTACAGGGAGAAGTATTTTAAAAACAATTACTTAGCTATGAACAAAACTATACTCACTTTGCTCTCAACACAGGATCTAATCCCACAGTAGGTTCATCCAGGATGAGCAGTTCCGGCTCGTGGACCAAAGCAGCAGCAAAGGACACTCTCCTCTGTTGACCACCACTGCAGTTTTTAACGTACCTATTCTCATCTGGAAGATCGAGAAGTTTGAACAAAAGACTGAAGCGCTCTTCTATCTTGTCCTCTTCGAGACCATACAGTCTGCCGAAATAGTAAACGGCATTTTTGACCGTGAACTCTCCCACTAATGCCACTTCCTACAATGAAACAGTTGAGATAAAATCAGTCGGAAAATTTTGGAAAATTTCAATGCGGTAATTACCTGAGGCATATATCCTATACGTCTAGCTGCCACACTTGCTTTTCTACCCGGTAATACTTGTATCGTTCCTGACATCAACTGCCTCCTTCCCACTAAACAAGCCAGCAGAGTAGTTTTTCCACATCCTGAAGATCCTAGCAATCCGTATCTAACCATAAAAAAATATAAAAACCGTTTTTAAGTAAGACATAAGTTATTTTAGCAACGTCATTAATTTCACACTGTGATTAAGTCGAGGTGAGGAATTTACATTTGCCCAATATATGCAATACGCACCATTAATTAATAAGCCAAAATAAATATCCTTATCGTAATAAAATGTAATACAACGGATGTAAGTTTTCCGCAATGCGTATGTAAATAAAATAGATTTCTACATATTAAAATAATTTTAAACACTCATTTCAAAGCATTTGTATGTATGTAAGTGCATTCAATTGAAAATAATGTTGTTTGTTTATTATAATTCCATTATAACGCATTGTGTTCGTATTTATAAGAGTTATTCAAACACATTAAATGACATAATAATGACACACATATCCCTGGAAAAAAACAACAACTACAATTACTGTGCTCATTGTCAAGACGGCGTAAAAGTAGAAAGCGTACGCATGAAAATTATTACGCAACTTGCGAAATTCGAGATGAACTCACTTGAAATTCATCATACACACAAATCAAATGGATTCGATTCATCTCAAGGAAGATGAATAACGAGTGCGAAAATTAACCGGCAAAAAGTTTCAATTTAAAGCTTGGAGAATTCAATTTCAATCTCTCGACTGCACTAAAAATCACGATCGAAATTGGGTGGGTGTGTACATGTCGAAGAAGAGTACGATGACAAAAAATCGAAAGTGGTGTCCCTGGCCCACTTTTAATAAGCCAGGTTTGTCGGGAAACCCGCTGATAAAAGCGGTTAAATGAATTTCTCAACAGCAACAACTTTTCGATAAGTTACCCAAAAGCGATGTGTAAATCATCGTGTCTTAACTTTAAAAAACATATATGTTTACACATGCACAAGAGTAATGTACCTACATATGTAGTCGAGGCATGGAAAATTTATCCGAGGCGGAAAAGCTCGCTAGTGTCTTTTTTTCGTGCATGTTTGAAGTAATGAATATTTAAGGTTTGTAGAAATGAAGAAAAAACGGACAATACAGTGTCAATGTCGAATTTATAGCACGATCATTCTCGATGTATTATATCATACTTTACATCCAAATATAGAGAAAGTAATCGGCCAAGAACTGAATTCAGTACTTGCGATATTTAAATTTGGCACAACATTAAACCACTCTTCGATAACGTTTTCATTTTGTAAAAATAAGCACAGGTGTGGTCGAAAAAAATACTGCTTGGGTAAGATCTTTTGGCTATGTAACAATCATTAATCAAGGGCTGGAATTATTTCCATTATCTTATGTATACTGTGATTAAATACTTATAATTTCACGATAATCTGGCGTTGCTTCATATTTACCCCAGGTTTGGAAAATGTTAGACGATTTTATTTAGGTTGAAATTCCTGTATATCTAAGAAATATTTTACAACCGATTTCACTGAGCAACAAAAAATTTACCGGAGCAGAAACTTACTAATCTAAGTAAGTTTGATCCGCTAAATTCGAATATGACAATGATTTTTATTGACTTTCTCTCGATTAAGAGATATTAAAGTTTAAAAAATGGCCAATTTTTATTGATTATTATTGATGTGCCAAAGTGACTATTGGAATCAATAGTCAGATGTTTTTTCTATTGATTGTGATTCTTATATTGCTTTAAAATATGTACGTATAATTAATTATGAAGCAAATTTTAAGTAAAAAATATATTTTTTACACATTTTTTCATTACTACGTTTATAAGGGTTGGTTTTCAATCTTCATATATATTTTTTTATTTAATCTGAACGTACCAATTCGAACGGTAAATGATTTTAAATTACAATATTGCTCGAAAGTGAGCGTGAGCGAGTGAGATGAAGTGATGCGCTCTCCATTCTTCATCTCGCTATTGCATCATCCCATACAACAGCATTTTATAACTCAATTTAAAATCGTTTACCGATCGAATTAGTACATTCAGATAAAATAATAATAAAAATTGAGATTGAAAACCAATCCTTATAAACGTGGTTAAGTGAAAAATTATCCAAAATAGCCCATAATATTACGGAAAAAATGTGTAAAAAAAATATACATTTTTTTGACTTTTAAAATTCACTAGATAATTAATCATAAGTATGTAAAAGCAATAAAAATCAAAATCAATAGAAAAAAATTCTGGTTATTGATCCCAACACTCACGTTTGGCACAGAAATATTAGATTATGAATTAAAGACGACAAAAGACAAAAATCTGTAAATTAGTCTCCTCTCCGGTAACTTAAAAACGTGATTTTTTGTTGTTCAGTGTTTTTTTAACCAACTTCTACCCGAATCGATTTTATTGAAATTTGCACACATACATACGTATTTCCAATATAATATTCTTTCAAAATTAAAATTGACTCTGCAAAACAAGTCTTGGAAACGGTGTTTATGTATGGTGTCTGTTTATTTCGTTACCATATCAATCATTCAACATTGCGCACAGTTTTTAATAGTTGAGTGAATAAAAAAACTAAATAAAAATCGTGTATCCTGAAGAGTGTTTTTACATGGTTTTGAATTAAAAATGAATTACGCTGTAATGAAATTTAACCGCTTTGTCAAGGCTGATTGAATATTCAAAATCAACTTAAAATTGATTTATTTAAATTTAAATTTGATTTTTGACCAAGGTCAATAATTTTAAGGATCTATTCGAGTACTGGTTGAGTGTAAGGTGGACACAGTTTTTATTTTTTATTAGTTATAGACTAGCAAAATCATTAAAATAATCATTCAAAAGTATTTGAAGTTTGCATAAGTTCGTACCCGTTTATATTATATTGTAGCGAATACTAAAATGAGCCACCGGTTAAGTGCAATCGGATTAGGCCGAGGCGCATCCCTGACACTGTGTGACCGTTATAATTGGTTTCGAGGATTATCTGCAGACTAATTGCAAGCAGGCTAAAAATGGCCACCGAATTGGCGTAGAAGCGGCACTCGGTCGCATTACCGTGGAGTTTTCAGGAGTAACCGATAGCGTGGGACTGAGTGTCGTGGGAATACATATCCGGGTACATGCCTAAACAATACGGATGTATTGTTTAGATAAGTATTGAAGATGCCCTGAGAGACCTTTCCTTTATAAGGAGGTACTTAGGCGATATCAAGACATTCTGGACGGAGAACTGCCAGTGCGTGTATCTCCTTAATCACCAATAAATGCTGTGAAACGACTTTGGCCTTTTACTTGGATCCTCCACCCACCCCTACGCAACAATATTTACCACTATCTATAAAAATCGAGTGTGAACTTATGCAATTATCAATACTACTTAGTGCATTTTACATATATATTTGGCAAATAACTTAAATATTCAGAATCATTCAACGTATGCATATATTTTCTAGGAAATTATACAATCTTACTTTGACCTTTAATCGATTTGAATTGGCAATGAAATCCTACAAATCGTTTACAAATCATCGTTTAACTACCATAATATTTCTAAAGTGAGGTCACACAAAAGCATTGACCATTTTTGTAGTTTAGATCCACTTATATTAATAAAAACGTTGGAAGTAAACATTCCCCCTTTTTACTACCGCAACTTTCAAACTTTTCTTATAAAAATCAAGCTATTTTTGTGTCTAAAAGATTTCGCAGTAATTACTAGAGAGGTATTTACATAGTTTCAAACCAAAAAGGAAAATCTTTCAATTAAAAATATGAGGAAAGAGTCGCTAAATCGAAACGACGATGTCAAACGCTAACCATGACATGTATCGCATGAATGAAAACGATTCATTTGATATAATGGTAGATTTATAAATATCAAACGATCTATAGATCATTTAATATTTTCATCACACTTAAAATGTACATTATGATCACATTAACAAGATAGTTAGTATAAAAATGTCCATAATTATATCACCAGATATAATCATTCATCATTGATTGCATGTCGTAAACGAACCACCACATATATACATACATCATTCATTCTTTCGACATTTAAGTATAATCAATGTGATTTTGATGGTTTAATTGATACTTTTAAAATAATCATCATTTGAATATCTACCTGCATAAATGACACGGATATAATATTTTGCGGTTTAATCGGTTGATGCATCTGAAAATCAGGTTTGGAAATGAAAAAAAAGAAAAACATACATGGATCCCTTCTCCACTGTCATGTCTAGATGGTTCAGCACAATCCTCTTATCCTTTTTACTGCCATACCACTTGTATGCACTTCTTACGATGACTGCCGGTTCTTGAACGGGTGCCATTTTGTTGGGTGTTGTTTTTTATCCAATCATCACAGGACGACACAATCCACTAATCTCAATTCGAAACTAAGATGAATGCTGATTTTGGGTGTGACGAATTGACTGCTCATCTCCCCATGACAGCCTGAAATAAAAACACAATTTGTATGATTAATACATCGTATCACTTAAAGTGCTCATTACACAACTTTTACAAATGAAGAAAAAACACATCATTAATTTTGATGAAAACAAAAAGTTATGTAATCATAGATATACATATAATAATTAGGAACTATTTTTGTTTAATTTAAATGAGTATTTAATGTTCTTTTTCTATAAAACGTTACACAATCATTGCAAACGGTGTTAAATAAAATAAATAGTATAACTCGGTATGGCTTTGATGCTAACCATCGAGAGGTACTCAAACTCGAGCCCTAAGTTGACCTCGATTGAAAAGACTTTATTTGGAGTATTTCTGCAGTGATGCTGGTCAGATTTGGATATTTGTATGTCAAAATCGATCGTTTCATATAAGATTTTGCAAATTATCTGATTTCATTGTTGAAACGGTTCAAATTGGTTCAAAGTGAAAAAATTGGCAAAATCATACTACCTACTATTTGTCACCACTATTTTATAGATATATACCAGGAAGGCCTAACAGGTAGACCCTTAGACGATTCATTACAAATATTGCAGCATTTTTTATTACATAAATCGCTGTATTTCGAGAGGCTGACGAACATGAAATTAATCCATTAGAGACATCTATGGATTTAGGCGTGTACATATTTTTTTTACATATTGTACATAAATCAAATTCAGATATTTATGACATAGCGGGTAGGATGGATTTTGTCAATTTGATGGAGGAACTGTTTCAACAATAAAAATCAGATAAATTAGTAAACTCTGATAAGAAACGATTGACTTGGATTCACACATATCCAAGCCTGACCAGCAGTGTTAAAGATTAACACGGGATCAAACCCGGTAACCTCTCGGTGCTAAACATAAACGTAACCATACTGCTGAATATGATTTCAAATTTATATATTAACAAGTTTAATACCATAGATTTCGCTCAGGGGTAAAACCCGTAATAACATCATGGTAAAATATAAAAAAAAAGATAGCTCATCTAGTCCATAAGTGCTATTTAATACTGAACATATTCCGCTATTCGCCTTAATACGTATTTTAATATTATTAGAATTAATTTTAATATATAAGGATAAAAACTCAGAAACGTGCCGAAGATGTGTTTGTTTTTCATTATATACAAATATTATTAAAAAATGAAGGCTAAGTCAGGTAAGGTTAAATAAGAAAAAGTGTAGGTTTAACAATTGAACAGATTCGACACACGTTTTCAAATTATTCTGTATTTCTATGTAACACTTTACTTAGTATTATATGACAATTAATATACATAATGTGTTGGAAAATTTTGGATATGAAACTGGTTGGAGGTACATTGTTTAGTAGAAACAATCTAAAATAAAACAAGCAAGGACAAATGAGTATGAAAAGAATGAGCGTCTGATGTGACAGGTTTTTTTTAGTGCGAAAAAATCTGAAAGAAGCTTTAAAAGCTCAAGATATGTATAACGGTTAATGCGATACTGAGTCATGGTGTCGCCAAATGATGATTGTATCGTGATGGTAAAGCCATTGCTCTCTGTACAAAGATCTTGCCCCTTGTCAGTGCCGTTTTTAGGGGGGGGCTGGGTCGGGAGTATGTTAAGGCGCCACTCCATGCACCGAAGGCGCTTTAAAATTTAAAATTAGGGCGCCAAAGACCCTAAAAAAATTTGGATTAGAGTGCCAAAGGCGAAACTTAAATTGATTATTTGAAACTGAAACTTACAATGTCACAAAATAATTTGTCACAATTGTCTAGGGGCGCTTACGAAAAATTGCCAGAGGGCGCCATAGGGTGTAAAGCCGGCACTGCCCCTTGTATCATCCTACCAACCTATATAAACATATATGTATATGCAAATATTACGAGTAGAGGTAGGATAGTCACAGTGCTATCCATTGTTCCATTGGTGTAAATCCTTTATAAAAAAGGTTCGGCAAACCTTTAACAATGCATTTACAACCTTTGAACAATACGCGGCACCTTCTGGGTCCGGTGACTAATTATGAGTGAATTTGTCATAAATTGTTGTGGGTACCATTTTGGGGATACAAAATATGTTCAATTTCGTAAGTATGAATGCAAAGGTCAAAGAAGATATCGCATTATTATATAATGCAAAGCGAATACATGATGGACAGAATTTGGCAAGCGAGGTCTGAGGTGTTTTCATCATCGGAAGTCACCTCGTCATCATCGAAACAGGTCGTTAGGCAAAGAGACGTATCCGCAGTATCGGAACCACATAGACGCTGTTATCTAACAGAATTCGCACGTGAAAAAAATTAATATACAATCACCAACTGTATATGCATATGTACTATGGTTGGATTAATTTCAAAGTACACGAGCTATGATCGAATTAGCGAAAATCAACATTTTAATGGTTGCCATTGAAATGACACCAAGGTCGAAATTTATGACGGAAAATTATCACCAGAGACGGGTGCAAACGCTCAATTTGGTTTTATGTTATTGTCCTATTGTCTGCAGATCTAATAGTCGCACTTGTAATAGTTCTACATAGAACTAATCACCGTTGGTGTTCGTTACATCGACACAATTATGGTTGCCCACAATTTTAGAACGCCAATACGCACTTTCAAGTACAGACAGCACGTGAAAGTGATTCGCCAAATTTGTACCGGATTCCATAATGGTAAGCCAAGAAGGACTTTTGGGTATCCTTTGTATACACAATATTCGTAGTGGGTGTATATACTATAATATAAGAATTAATAAAATACAAAGTCTTTATTATCTGAACAAAGAGCAGTAGCTATGTACATACACACATATGTACGTATAAAATTGTAAATATGTTTTTGAGCTCTTCTTCCTATTATGCTGTACATTAACATTAGAATAATATTATATTATGATTTCTAATCAAATTAAATTAAAATTGTAAAATAGAAAATGATCAGTAGATCAGTAGCTATTAAAATAGATATAAGATGTATTGTGAACATAATTTCGTAATAATAAAAAGCGTTTTAAAATCAAAATACATATGTATATCACTTCTAGGGATTGCAATACCAGTATACCATACCGGTTTACCGGTAAGGGCGAAATCAGATAGCGGCTAATGTGGCACGTTGCTTTTTTTTTTAGATAGTTTTAAACATATAGAAAAAAGTAACGTTCATGGCACGCGTGCATGGGATAGTCTTTTCAAAACGACACATTTGACCTACATATGTCGTTGAAATTGTATGGTAGTATTTATCCTTGTTTGACAGTGATCTATACCAATAGCCACCAGAATAGTTCGGTCGTTAAGCTTCTGCCTAGCACTGAGAGGCGCTGGGCTCGATCCCATGAGCTGACCTCGATTGAAAAGAATTTTTCTGAGTATACCTGTAGTGCTGCTGGTCAGACCTGGGTATTTGTGATTCCAGGTCGATCGTTTCTTATCAGAGTTTGACAATTTTTTCTGATTTCATTGTTGAAACGGTTCCCGAATAAAAATTGGCTAAAATTCTTCCTACCTACTATGTCACCACTATTTGAGTATGATTAATGTACAATTCATAGATGTCTATAGATTTTCAGTGTCTCGTAATTCAACGACTTGTATAATTCAAATGCTGTATTGTTTGTAATTGGCCAGGAAGCAGTGGCGTCGCTACCGCGCCCGCAGACCCCGCAATACGGGGGGCGCCGAGTCTTGGGGGGCGCCACAAAGCGGCGCGCCTTTTTCACTGATTTTTTTAATTTGTTCTGTAATTTCTTCGTAATATATTTTTTAAAAACCTCTCTTATTTTTCAACCCATTTTCATCTCGTTTTATTGTATGTACTATATGTGCATACATTATTATATTTTTAATTCATCCTCATTGCGTAATTGATCTATGCCAATAGGGCTAGAAGACTGCCGTCTTTTTCCATTTTTTGAACGTCAGTGCCATTTTTCAATCTATTTGCTGCCAATTCTCTTTTATTCTTGTATATATTTATAAAGGAAAATTTACAATCAGTTACTTTAAACCATTGGTTACCAAGCTACAACCCGCGAGACCGGAAAGAAGAGCTTGAATTTATTATTTGTCATGAAACTAAATATACGCTTGCATTTCGGAAAATATACTAAATAGCTTGTGCATCCGATGGGGCTGTTTTGATTGTGGATATTTTTTAAATACGGTTGGGAATACGTTAGCATGGGTCTCTTAATATCTCATATAATAAAAGCAATACATTTCATTAAATCAAATCCTCTTCGAGATCGCCTTTTTTGACAAACATGTGAGGAAAACAAACATGTGATTTTGAGCGCCTTCTATATTACACACAGAAACTCGTTGATTATCGAAGGGTAATCGTCTTAATCGTGTTGTTATACTTTGGAACAGTATTGTGTCCTTATGAGTGACAACCAATTTGGGAACAAGCAAGAGCAGGTGTAAAATGCGATATATTTTATTTATCAGATATATTGGAGAAATTTAATTTGTTAAACAAACAAGGAAAATTATTGCTTTTTTTTGAAAAGCTCAATTTTTTCCGAATAAATATTGGACGACGCGAGTTGACACAATTTCCATCATTGGCTACTATTTCTAATGAAATAAAAGATGATGATCTTTACATATATATTGGACATTTGAAGCAGCTTCATGAGGATATGTAAGTTAGATTTAATGATATTATAAATCTAAATATTCCAGATAGGGTGATTGATCAATTTAGTGTGAATGTAATTGATATTGATATCGAATTGCAAGAAAGTCAGAAAGATCTGCAAAGTAATATGAATGTGCAAGTAAGATTTAAAATCAGTATAGATAATTATTGGAGTATATTTCCACGTCTAGCTTACATCAGGCACAAAGATCATACTAAATTAAATTATCTTTCAATTGATCACTTCAAATTTATTACTTATTTTCAATATATTACTTATTTAACAATTTAATACTTTATTATCAATTTATTACTTAAATCACTTTCTTATAACGAAAGATTGAAAATAATGTATCTCACTACATTGAAGACGAAAAGAATAAGAGCCGACTTAATCGAAGTCTTAAATATTAAATAATCATTATAATTGTCATATGTCTAAACTTATTACTTTCAATGAAAACACTCATCTTAGAGGTCACTCCTTAAGACTCCAAAAAGAGAAAAAATTGAATAAATTGATCAGAGATTCCTTCTTTTCAAACAGAGTGATTTCAGTTTGGAATAGACTTCATTTCCCAAAAAGGTTGGGGACCCCTGCTTTAAACAGATTGTGCACTGCTTGTTGGTCGTCCAGATTAGACTATTAATGCACTTCGATATATAGGCATATATACGTAAAAAGGTATGAAATATTAATGGTTGTGGCTATTTGCAGATACTACATCTGCAAATTATTGGCTATTTGCAGGTACTATATCTGCAAATTATTGGCTATTTGCAGGTATTATATCTGCGAATTATTGGCTATTTGCAGGTACTATATCTGCGAATTGTTGGCTATTTGCAGGTACTATATCTGCGACAGGCACAAAGCCTTCTGCGCATGCGCATTGTGCACTGCTTGTTGGTCGTCCAGATTAGACTATTAATGCACTTCGATATATAGGTATATTATATACGTAAAAAAGGTATGAATTATTAATTTGGAAAGTTATTTTGTTGTAAGGAAATAATATGAATATATGCGGTCTCCGTGACGAGACAGAATGTTAAACGACAGAAAACGCAAATATCGGAAGGCAAAGATCGAAAATCGAAAGATCTTAAGTCGAAAGATAAAAAAAAATGGTGCATGGTAAACGGTACATACTCACTTAATTTGCGCGGGCAGGATACAACAGGAACAAGAGGAACAGGCTTTTCCTCCCGTATTAATGTGCGCGCGCAGAATACGGGAGGAAAAGCATGTTCCTCTTATTCCTGTTGTATCCTGCTCGCGCAAATTAAGTGAGTATGTACCGTTTACCATGCACCATTTTTTTTTATCTTTCGACTTAACGTCTTTCGATTTTCGATCTTTGCCTTCCGATATTTTCGTTTTCTCTCGTTTAACATTCTGTCTCGTCACGTAGACCCGAATATATGGGGGGGGGGGGCGCCTGAAATAAAGGCTACGCCACTGCCAGGAAGGGGCATTGGGGTTTACTCGTAAGGCCTTCCTGGTATAAAAATGTAATAAAATAAAACGACCCTTTTGACCATTTTCGGTAAAATTGTATCCTTGTATCCATGTATCCCATATTCGTTATCGATCACTGTTAAGCAAGGATACAATTTTACCGAAAATAGTCCAAAGGGTGGGTCGTTTTGGTATAGATCACTGTCAAGCAAGGATAAATACTACCATATAATTTCAACGACATAGGTGGAATGTGTCGTTTTGAAAGGACTATACCATGCTCGCGTGCCATGAACGTCACACTTTTTCTATATGTTTAAAACTATCTAAAAAAAACCACGTGCCACATTCACCGCTGTCTGATTTCGCCCTAAATCGACAAAATTTCACCATCGGTAATTACCGGAACCTATTTGAACGCGAATTAAGGACATACACAGTCATATTATTGCATAACATTATATTAAAAATCGATGCGATTGCGGATTAGGTTGCCTGGAATTTGTTTATTTTCAGTATTAATATTTATTTATTTATTTACATACATATTTTACACACCAGGAAGGCCTAACAGGTAAATCCCAATGCGCCTTCCTGGCCAATCACAAACAATGCAGCATTTTTATTAAATAAGTTTACGAGACACAGAAGAAATCGGAATTAACTAGACATTAATGAATTTAAACTTGTACATATATACAATTTTATTGTACTTAAATCACTCAAATAGTGGTGACATAGTAGGTAAGATGGTTGTTGGTCAATTTAATAGAGGAATGTTTCAACAATGAAATCAGATAAACTCTGATAGGAAACGATCAACCTGGAGTCACAAATATCCAAGCATTACAGATAACATACTCGGAATAAATTCCTTTCAATCGAGGTCGACTCACGGGATCGAACCCGGCGACCTCTCGATGCTAGGCAAAAGCTCAACCAACGAGCCATGCTTCTGGTTCAAATGTAGCTTTATTAAATGTGGCAAATTCAAATTGATAAATTCACTGGCAACACAGACCAACTAAATTTAAATAAATGCGATCAGATGGTTGTTTTAATTATGATCCAAACTTTCAAATGGTCCAAATTTTTAATAAATAAATAATGTTTATTTATTTAAAGTAAAAAATGATAAATAAAATATATTTATTATTACGAATTTACTTGAATGTATTTATACGACATTATTCACCTGAGATTTATTTTTAATTATTAACGATTCAATCTAGGTTGAAGTTTTTAGGAAAAGTAACCACATAACAGTTACATATGTTATTCACGATTTTTTTTCATTTACCGGTAAATACCGGTATACCGATAGTAGGAAAAATCATTTACCGTTTACCGGTCTATGAAATTTGTCGGTAAATTGCAATCCCTAATAACTACGTGATGATAATCATTTAGCATCTTAAAACTGTTATTCGTAACGTGCGATATGATCAAATAGACTAAGTGCAATATGATCAAATATAGTAGGGCAAGTCTATTTAATAGATATATAAGTATAATTTTGATTCATACTATTTTTTGTTATAAAAAATTTCAAGCTTTAAACATGCACTTCGCTTTGTAAACTATATTATTCTACCTTTTATCTAAAAAAATATGAATGATTGCATAGGCTGAAGTCCGTATTTAAATTTCATAATTGAATTAAATTCTAAGTAAATTTTTGATCATGAATTTTGATTAAAAAAAAATTACTATTATAACAACATATGAATGTAATTATTGGGTAGAAAAAAATGTTAAAAAATCGTCTATCATTTTGAAAATAATATAACATACTCTTAAAATAATGTTAAGCATGAAATTTAATATTATTTTATAAAATTATTGAAATTTTACTTGCTTATTAACAAAACATACAACTTTTACGAGTAAATATGTATATAACTGTGTACAAAGGCAGTGCATTAACCGTTCAAAGAATTTACCGCTATCCAGTTTTAACACTAAGAAAAGAAAAAAATTGATTTTTTGTGCATCTGCTAATGTTATATTTTTATCATAATATAAATATTTATAAATTTTCGTAGACTGAATTAAATTTAAATATTACTACAAGGATTGTAAATAGGTTTTTGAGCTCTTTTTCCTATTATGCTTTAGATTAACATTAGAATAATATAATACTGTGATTACTAACCAAATTAAATTAAAATTGTAAAATAGAAAATGATCAGTAGATCAGTAGCTATTAAAATAGATATAAGATGTATTGTGAACATAATTTCGTAATAATAAAAAGCATTTAAAAATCAAATCAAATATTACTACGCAAATTTTAAATGCTCGATGGATACATATTTGAAGCATTTTGATAACTTTAAACTGTAATGGAAATGAGAAATTCAAGCATGTGACTAAAAATTCAATTTGTTAACTTTTCATTATAAGAAAGTCTATTTGTTTTAAATTATTTTAATGTATTAAAAAAAAAGTGGAAGCATTTGAATAAATATAGCAAAAAATCATGTTTTCACGCCCCACTTTTTGCAAGCACAATTTTTTTTAAATTTCACAACTTATATATATATATATATAATATAAACATGTAATTTATTTTATATATTTACAATGCCTTATACACTCACATATTTTTTCTGTGTTTAAACAAAGCGGATTTTTCACACTGGTTCTAAACTAAACACGTTTAATATACACAAAATTAAGTGTCACCATGTACTTTGACACTCGGTTGTATATAATGATGATTTTTGCGGATTTTTCTGAAGTAAACAGAGCGTGCAAATATCGATCAGGATTGTTATTATCCGCTAGAAAGTATGTATGTTGTATATAATCATTTACGAATGCGGTTACAGCACATAGTAAACAAGCGTACAATTCGATGTGAATCATTTCATTTCGAATTGTGAAACCGGTACGATATTCATTTTCGAATTTACCTAAAATGTGACACAAACACACACATATATGTATATAACAATCAACACGATTTGCATTATTTTATCTCGCGTTATGACACGGAGCCTGCGATTCGCAACATATTCAGTGCACATTTCACAACACCGCGCACTGACCCGAACGAAAGTAAAAATAATAATTTGAGAGAAAAAAAACCGGATTTTTCATCCCAAAATGTAAACCATGTCGATTAAATAATTTTAACCAACAAACGACCGGGCATCGTTCAAAATCGTTTGCAAAATTATGGAAAGGAAAAATAAAAACTGAGGCGCGAGCGCGCGTTTGTTTCCCAATCGAGTTTCTCAGATACTTCCGCAAGTTTTACAATACTTAAAATTTGCTTCTGGCCAAATTAATGTCACAATACATATGATATTCAACTTTGAGAAATATCAACGCGGCGACCGTAAAATTTGGTCAAAGTTATTAACATTCACAATTAAATCGGACCCCTCAAGGAAAATATTCTTTTTGTAAATCCAATCTCATTATCATATAAATCGCTTGCAATAAAATAATATTTTTCATACATATTATGTAAATCGAATCATAAACTTTTGATTTACGCAACAAAAACGTTAATTTTTGCGTTGAATGTATAAATAAAAAATAATTTCGAAAAATAGCTGGCCGTCGCAGAACGAATTGCGCCGAGCCTGTTACCGAAACCAGCCGAAAAAAATATGAAACATCCGTTCGAAAATTTTACATTTTGCAATAAAATAAAGCCGATGAGTTGTTTTGTACACTTCAATGGAATTGTTTGCGTTTAAACATAGGGTTAATGATTGTATGGAGGTGTTAGCGTAACGCAAATATCACCTGGGGAGCGAAAGCGTGTTGGTTGTGTTGAAGTCGGTCGAAGACTGAGGTGAGCTGAACGCTGGAGCTGGTTCCGGAGTGTGGTTTGCTTGTGCCACATTTCTACACAATCGTCTAAATAAAAGCGAATTTTATACGTTGAACTACATGCCCGACTGTCATCCGACGCATGTTCGTTACATCATTGTGTCTCGCCGGATTTTTCCCGCACTTTCGGAAAATCTACGAAAATGCGCGAGTCGCGGAAAAAGGTCTCACGTTTAAATATAATATAACAGTCCGTGCCGATTATGTAATGTTACTTATCAGTTCCTGTGTATTATACTAGATGTTGATAATTTTCTTACCTGTATTTCAATAACTATCGTCGTACATATTTATTCAAGACTATGTAGCTGAACCCGGCATGCATTGCAATGCCACAATAACGTATGAAATTCCCGTTCCCGTTCCCGAAAACATTTGTCGGAAAAACGCAGGAAGCCAATTCGTGGGTCGCGACGCGAAAACATTTGAAATTATAGCGTTGCAATGACACTCATTCCCATTTTTCCCATTTTCTTTCCCGTTTTTGGGTGATTTTTTGTCACAGTAATCTTCCCAGACATGCAAACAACAAATTCTGAAAGTTCCATCGTAATTGGTTTAGTGGTTTAGGAGCCTATTCGAGACACACAGACAGACATTCATTTTTATATATAAACATTGATTCATTTGCACTACAGAAAATAAATAAAAAATTGGTGATTAATAAGCATTTTATGGTGTGGAAAGGAATGAAAGTGGTATGTGTTTGTCAGGAATTGTGTATTTAATTTAAAAAGTAATAATTTATTCAGATTTTAAATATATGAAGCGTTTAATTCTATAATCCGATTGCTGCAAATTTTTGAAAAATAGTTTTTCCCAATATATAGGTTTTTCATTCCAAATTGGCCCTTTTTCAAATAAAATTGACCCCTTTTCATTTCAAATTGACCCTTTTCATTTAAAATTAAAGCTTTTTCATTTCAAATTGACCACTTTTGAATTTAAATTTTAAATTAAAATACCATACTAATTTTTATATTTATAAGGATTTGAGCTCTTTTTAATATTATGCTGTACATTAACATTTGAATAATATATTACTATGATTACTAACCAAATTAAATTAAAATTGTAAAATAGAAAATGATCAGTAGATTAGCAGTTATTAAAACAGATATAAGATTTACTGTGAACATAATTTCGTAATAATAAAAAGCATTTAAAAATCAAAAAATACTAAATTTTTTACTTTCTTTATTTTTATTTTTATTTTTATATATACCAGGAACGCTTGACAGGAAGACCCAAATGCGCCTTCCTGGACATTAATTACAAACAATGCAGCATTTTTATAACATAAATCAATTTATTTCGAGAAGTTGGAGAACAAGAAATTAACAATTAATTAATTAATTAAAGAATGAATCCACTGAGCGATCTATGGATTTTAGATTTGTACATACATGGTTACAAATTGTACATACTCAATACAGAAGGTTTGTGACAGCAGGTAGGATGATTTTTTGCCAATTTTACGGAACTGTTTCAACAATGATCAGATAAAATTGGCAAACTCTGATGAGAAACGATCGACTTGGACTCACAAACACCCAAGTCTAACCAGCAGTATAGCGGGCTCGAACCCAATAATCACTTGGTGCTAAACATATGTACACGCTACCACTGAGCCATACTGCTCGTTATACAATATATGTAAATGAATAAATTTTAAATGAAAAATGGGTCAATTTGGAATGAAAAACCTATATATGTATGTAAGTCCACTTTAAAGGTCAAAGAAGTCGACCAATAAAGCTCTAAAGCATAGAATACAGTTAGAGAGCCTTTTATCGGAAAACGAGACGGTTGTTCAGCAATACATATGTGTAGTACTAGAAAAACCGCACATCACTGCTCTGTTTAATAATATTAACCTTGCAAAACCAGCAATTTACCTACCAGTACAAAACTATCACAGTGCATAATCGTATATAAAAAACCGAAACGTCGTTTATAATTCTTTTCTGATTGGCTGTCATCAAAGTCGTATCTGATTGTTTGGATTGGTCAATCAGATTCGACAGATATGACGTTTGTGATTGGTTTATGGCTTATATATGTTTGTGTGTAAGCCACAGCGTAGTGCACTAGTAGAGCTATTGCATACCAGTTGAGAGGTCGTAGGCTAAAGTTCCAGCCGAATACGCTGCTGGCGAGATCTGGTTGTTATTAAAAAAACAGATCGACCGTTTCCTGCTAGAATTTTCCGATTTTTCTAGCTTAATTATTGTTGCAGATCTAATAAATCGGTATCCCCCCCCCCCCTTCAATTCGAGCTAATAGCATCTAGAATTTGATGAATCGTATAAAATGCTACCTACATAATGTATTTATCACAAATTTTCTGTATCAAAAAAAATTGTTGCTTGTCCATAGATGTCTATATTATATTCTATGTCCTGTTATGTTTGAAAAATTGTTAGTATTTGTGCACAAAAATAATCTAGCCATATGTGTCGCCTTGGGGTTATTCTTGTCATAGCACATTTTATTTTATTTTTTATTTTTACATACATATTTTCACATACATATATACAAATATACCAGGAAGGCTTAACAGGTAAACCCCAAATGCGCCTTCCTGGTCCACATAATTATTACATAGATACATGTAAATCTAAATATCTGACATCTATGGTCAGTATACATATATTACAAACATCGTATTAATACGATAAATAACGATGAATAACTTTCATGTAACAATACGAATTTTATATTCGATAAACAACCACAGAGACATCTATGGTGAGCAATATGGCGAAACCTAAGATATAACAATAACTAAAGGTTCGCAACAGAAAATTGGGAAGGAAACGCCAATTTTACAGGAATCGTTTCAATGAAAATCAGAAAAATTGGCAAATTCTGATAAGAAACGATCGACCTAGACAAATCAAGGTCTGGCCAACAACGAGACTTAGCGGGGAATCGAACTCGTAACATCAAGTACGAAATAATTCAACATTCACCACTAGACCACGCTGCTGGTTATAGCATACATATGATGTACATATGTATGTATGCTATAAAATAAAATAAAACATATGTACTCCAAGACACACAAAATCGTACGGCACGGTAGGTGTGAATGGGCTCCAGACTCCAGCTGTGAATGGGCGTGTCTTATTCTTAATGTATGTAAATTCGTACGATCTTATTTTTATATTTCTTCAAATATTGGAATCATTTCAGTACAAGGAAAATACATCGCCGAAAACACTCCTCGGTTCGGGTTTTTGCCAGGTATATATCAGGTATGCTAGCGTTTTTTTATATATTCAAAAGTATCCGAAAAAACTCACGTGCCGCGTACCACTTTGTACATATGTATGTACATATATTAGTCAGCAGTTTGGCTTAATGGTAGCGTATATATTTAGCACCAATGTGATCGATGGTGCGACTCGTCAAACTGCTGGTTAGATTTGGGGGTTTTGTGACTCCAAATCGATCGTTTCTCTATCAGAGTTTGCCAATTTTATCTGATCATTGTTGAAACGGTTCCTGAAAAATGGTAATATATCATTTCCTGTTGTCACAGAAATCTGTGAGTATAATTTGTAGAAATTATGCACAGAAATCTGAAATCTATAGATGTCTCTATAATTTCGTGTTTATTATGTGTATAAAAATAATAATAATAATTGTGCACAAAATCTAAAAATAATCCATAGATGTCTCTATGATTATTATGTCTGTACTTGATTAATTATTGTATTCGATGTTTATTGAACGTACTGTATACGTTGTCAGACCGTTCTCGTACACTCGTCGCATTGGAGCGATCTGTAATGACAAGTGTACATTGATTGCAATAAAAATAAAATAAAATATATATATATATATACATATGTTTATGTATGGCTGCGCCCTATTTGTTCCACCTTTGTACATGTTTTAATATACATATATACATAACTATCACAGAAAATTGCTTTAACCGTCAAAAATATTGTTAACAATTATGTAGTTTACATAGAAATAAAAGATAATGCTTCTTCATAAATAGGTATTTTAATTAATTAATTTTCTGAAGAAAATTTACTATATTTTATAAAATTTGTATGAACGTGCAAACAGCATATAATTCATAAATATTAAAAAAGGTCTTTGTTTTTTTTTTTTTCAAAGAACCGGATTTATGTGGAAAATTTAATTTTAATAAAAATTTCGCAATATCCAAATCTTGATATTAGCAGGCACATAGTTGAATAAATTTAGAAGTAAAATAATATATTTGCGTAGATGTTTTAATATTGCACTTCTAATTTGAATAGCTATGTAGTTACGTAGTAATATATATAATATGTAAAAGCGGTCGGCAACCCAAATGTACTGAAGTGCCACAAAACAGGTAAATCAAAGTACATATGTACTGAAATAAAATTAGTAAAACCATATGAAGTACATTTAATTTGACAATAATAATAAACACTACATTAAATAACAATATTTAAACATTGGTGACTGCCTTAATGTTTTATCATAGTTTTTAATGTCATGAAATCATTCCACGTTTTGGTTATCTTGTCAAGATAATTGTCTTCGTTTTCCAATTTTCATGAATCGTTATTTCGATAATTGTTATGTAGTGGCATGCTGATATATTATATATGTGGGTTTGGTGTAAACGATCGACAAGCGCCAGACAGACTGAACCACAGATTAACTGGATGGCTGCTTTAAACGCAATTCTCGACTTCACGAATGATAGATTGCACATCAGATGACGAGTAACCTTTCGATGTGCACATATGCAATTATTAAAATTGAGTTGGATCTTTCTGGCGAGTTTAATAAGGCAAAAGTCGGAACTAAAGTATCAGAAGCACAGAACGTATACAGGGTAGGTATGTCGGTACTTCGGGTAGATTCCGCTTAGTGTTAGTGCGAGCAGTGCGCACGCATAAGGTACACGTGGTTCAGTCTGTCTGGCGCTTGTCGATCGTTTCCACCGCATCGTATATATGTATGTATGTAATACTGATGACCTCAAAGCCTTTTGATTGCTTTGTTTGATACTATTATGTATGATCATTCTTAAAAATTCAATAGAGAAGTTAATTGTTCATTCGCTTATTTAATTTATGCTAATTTTAAGTTTATATAATACCCAATCAGATATGTAATGAATATTCAATTGAAAAAAATCTCACTTGAAGTATTCGTATATTTTTTATTTAACATTCTTGTTGGAATTTTTAAAATATATGTATATAATATATAGTAGGCATATGAAGCACGTACAACTTATTATTTAAGCAAATATTTATACTATACCTATGTACTTAAGATAATTTTTTTTTAAATGTTAATTAATATTTAAATATTGATTTCTTTGTATAGAGTTCATATCTACTTTGAATATATTTTTTAAATAAATAAAAGTTTTAATTGAAAATTATATTTGACGATTATAAGGTAGATATATGTACATACATACATAGATTCATCTATGTTAATAAAACATTAAACTGAGTGCTACATACATATGTAGACACAACATCATAATTTTAAGATTGGATAACTATATTCAAGTGCTTAGTGCTTTTAGCACATTAAAATGAATGAAACATGCAATAAGAATCCACAATAAATACGCACAGTACAGTTATTAGTGTTTTAAAAGTTAATAACACATTTTCAAAACCTGTATTGAAATACTTTATATAATTTTTAATGTTTCAGAGAAAGAGTTGAAGAGTGAAATCACTTTATTTTTCATCATTTTAGGTCAAGGTATTCGAAGGCTTCGAAATCGCCAACCAGATCTGTGTATATAATATATTATATAGATATGTATGTACTCGATGACAACCTGAGGATAATATTGTATAATCATGGTTTTCATCAGCTTTGCTGTCAGCTGCTATACTGACTATTTAGGACGATTATCATCAGTTTCATTAGGATATTCATTATAATTGGGGTATTTGAAGGTTGGAAATAATAGTATATGTACATATTTACCAAATTTGAAGGACGTCTCTGAATTAGATGCAATTTAAATTGGAGGACATCATGCATACTATGTTTCGACTCAAAGGTAGTTGTAATCCATTTTTCTCACAAGATGCATTAGATAAACAAGTTGTTTGTTCATTTAAAATTTTGTACAATATATTTGTTTTGTCTTGTGTTTGCATGGTTACGAGAAAAACATGTATTTTTGGCACACATGCGTTGTATGACATATTGAGTTGGAGTCACAATTGGAGTCGCAATCGCTGGTTGTAGAGTCGGAATTGGATTTGTGAATTACGTAAAGAGTTGAAATCGTAGTCAGTAAATTGCTCATATTGATTTTTAATTGATGATTTTCTGGTAACATTACACCACAACTTATATACTAATTGCTTTTATGAAAAAAGTATACAAAAAACGAAAAAACGTGTTTATTGATTTTTAAATATAGTAATACGTGCAAGTTAATTTATGTACGAAATTGAAAAAATAACCAGAAATTTCAATATTATTTAATGGTAGATCTGTTGGTGAAATTGAATTAAATTATTCTATTAAAAATTCAAAATCTACACTAACAAATATTTAGATTTCAATATGGTGCTACACTTAGCTGTTTAAAGAAAAAAAGTTTTTGATAAATTTTCATAGATGTCACTCAATAAAATTCTCACTGGAAAAATTTCCTGGGAAAATCCAGAAAATTATTATTAAGATCATTTCATAATAATTAGCATCTGATATTGATCGGAAATAAATCTGATAATTAAAGACGTACTACTTTTTTGTATTAAAATTTTACCTTGACTTTCATTATTGATTATTATTTCTTTGATAGATATTATTACAAACGCAATATTGCTATTGATGTTCATATCTCTACATTTAAAAGACGATCCTTGACCGTCTTCCTTTGTGTAAACATTAACAATGGAGATGGATCAATTCATATTGTTTATTGCAGAAGTCAAACACATTAATAATATTGCAGAAACTGTCAGTCGAGTTTGTGTTAATTGATTTTAGACATTGTATTCGTGTAATGAGTTCGACATACCGATTTACTCGACATTTTTAAATCCAGAAAGGAAAATTAAAATGGAATACTCATAAGCATACACAATGTTATTTGGTATAATTTTCAATTACCATTTATAAATCAATGTATGAATAAATAAATCAATCTCATATATTTATATATGTATGTATATGTTCGATGTCCAAATGATTAATATGTATATATTATATGTACATAGTTAGATCGTGACAAGTAAATGACATAAAATGACGATGCAACAATTTCAAGAGTCGCTTTAATATTTAAAGTTAATAAGGAAAAATATATTTCGTTTCCATCTACTAATTTATTATTCGATATGATTTTAATACATATGTACATTAACTTAATGCAATGCATTTTTTACTTTATCTATGTACGAAGTAACAATATATGAGGTTTTGTGATCATGCAAAGATTCGAACACACATTTTTACATGATATAGAAAAAATGTGTGTGTGTGTCTGTGTATTTTGGGATTTTTTGAGTATCGTTCGTCCTATCGAACTGAAACTTTTCAATTACTAAACTTTCTATCAATACGACGTAATTTTTTTTTTTAATTATTAAGTTGACCAGAAATGGTTACTCCCCATATACATATATAGGTGTTATCTTTTTTTGTTGTTTTTGAATTCAATTATCTCCCAAACCGCCACCCGAATCAGATGATTTTTTTTTTATATATAATAGAAATTATAAATTTTATAGCCGGATACTTTTAAAATATTTTTTCCTATGCCGAAATTAGTACTTTTACTCTAGAGAAATGAGGTTTTTTATGTTTTTCTCAGAAACCCTTTGGTTTACTGAACTGAATATTTCATATCTGATAGTTTAAGCTTAATACCAAGCTATGTATAAAATTTGGTAAACATCCGTCAGCCGGATGTGGCAGTTTACTCTTGTTCGATTTTTCTTTCACTATTTTTTTCGACCCCTTAAACATGTGTGCTCTTCACGGAAAAATTCAAATATATACATCTTGTATCAATGTGATGAAAATAAAAAAAAACTAAATTTAATAAACCGGAAGTGGAATTTTTTCATCTTAGAAAAGTTATTGAAATCCATTTTCCACACCCCTGAATGTATCTAGCTGAAAAAATATAATTATTTTTGTATTTTTTATGTACTTACTTAGAGTGGCTAAGGTTTTAGTCAGAATTCGTAAGCCGGAAGTAGTAATTTGTTTTAAAACAATATTTCATTATTTTATTTTGACCTTTTAAATTATTATTATTTTCTTGATATTTAATGTGTATAAATATATAGTGATTTTAAAGTAATAAAAAATTTTTGAACAAAATCCGACAACCGGAAGTGGAATTTTTGTCTTGTGTAAGTTTCCCTACATTTATACTCAATTTGTATTGAAAATTTTCTCATAACCGGCATGTGTGAAAATGTATGTATGTTTAATTATTGAATTTTGTTTCGTGACCTCTTATATTCCCCAAATGCATAGATAAAGTCATGGGCTGTTACATATCCGAATTTTTTATAAGTATACTATATTAATTTATTCATATATAATAATAAACAAGGATGCCGATTGAATTTTCGAATGCGAATTATCTCTCATTGGAGATTGACTTTATAATTAGATTCCCCCGTGTTTTCAAACACATTTAAAATATACATATTTTTTATAAATAAACAAAAAGTTGCCATGTAAAATAATTCAAAATGGCGTCGTTTGAAGAATAATACTTGTAAGCTATATAAATTTAGCCAGATTCAAATATCCGGTTACTTGTATTACATTATGTAATATGTATAATCACAGGATTTGTGAAGTTAGGATTCGGATTAAATATCTACGTTTTATTGGAAAAGTCAACTATGTGTTTCAAGTGTTTTTTAAGACCATTTTGCGTACTTTCCGCTTATATGCGAATTATAAGTTGTTAATAATCCGTAAAATATTGAAAATATTATAATTATATTGGAGGTTCCACCCGACTTTGTTTGGTATTTGAAATATAAACCACTTAAACATGGCTTATGTAATATAAACGAATAACACACACACACACATAACAGACATTGTTTCTATCTTTTATATAAAACTAGTGGTGTATTTGCACATACTTGTGCACTGGGTAAAATATCGCAATTCGGATCAAAGGAAGCCGCCATTTCATCGGCCGACATAAACAAAGTAAATTAAGTTTGAAATATTATAAACGTGAACGAAGTGACGTACGCAAAGCTCACACTATGCCGCGTCTCTTTCCAATATATATGATTCTAAGATGGAGCATGTTAACGGACATTCACGCGCACGCATTAGACAATTATTGTATACGATATTATTTATTATATGCGATGGGTGAAAATAATTTCAAAATAAAGCAAATAAAAAAAAATATATAGAAAACAACGTATGAAAAGAGTAAAATTTGAAGCATTCTTCGTCTGTTGATATATTAACCTTTGTGTTAAATTTTACCGAATCAATGTTAAACGAACTCATAAGGCAATAAATAGATGATGAAGTAGAAGATAATCATCAACTGTGTGCACACTAGGGTTTCAGATTTCCCGGACTTATTCGATTCATTTAATTTTTTTTAATGCAACATTTATATTAACTGAAAATAAGTATTTTTATTTGAAATAGCTTCTTAAGAATACTAAAATATTTAAATTAGAATCCAATAGCCTGTTTCTCGTTTTGGAACTAATATTTCCAGTAATGGAATAAAAGCTTTCAGTTTTGGTCGAAGTTAGTTTTAAAGATAAAAATAACGAAAAATATTTTTTTGAAATTATCTGTTTTTTTCTCCTGTCAGTATGTTTATTTAATTTACTTTTTAAAGTTGGGGCTATTTTTTTAAAGATATTTTTTAAATTAATCTTTGATGACTCGATAATCGTCAAACACAATTATCTTCGGAATCTAAAGTAGTTTCTTAAACCGTGGAAACGTCATTTCAAATAAAAAACATTTGTTTTGTAATAGTTTCAATATATCATTTAAAGAACGTTTTGATTGAAATATTTTTCCGGGATTCGAGATAAGATTCCGAGAATTTCGGAAATTTCTGTCTCAGGTCGACCCAGTGCTGGTTGTAGGAGGGGGGGGGGGGGGGGGCAAATAAGTTGGGGCGCCGCTCGATGCACCAAAAGCGGTTTAAAAATAAAATTAGAGCGCCAAAGGCCCTACAAAATTTTAGATCAAAGCACCAAAGGCGCCTTTTTTATTTAGTACTACACCACTGGGGACGGGTGACCGTGAAAAAGTCGAAAATATTCATTTATCATGCATACATATGAAAAACGGTTAGTATATACATATATCAGTGGCGTGCGGTCTCTCCCCCCGTCGTACATCCTCACTTAATTTACGCGAGCAGGATACAACAGGAACAAGAGGAACAGGCTTTTCCTCCCGTATCCTGCGCGCGCACATTAAACAAGGCTGTATGACAAAAGAGAGATAATTTCACCGCACGCCACTGATATATATTATATATACATAGTACCATTTACCCTTTTTTTTTGATCTTTCGACTTAAGATCTTTCGATTTTCGATCTTTGCCTTCCGATATTTGCTTTTTTGACCATTTCACTTTCGGTCCCGTGAGGTAGACCCCACTGGGTACATATATATATCCTTTGGGATTGAAATTATGAGCCAGCGAGGATCTTCTCTTATCTATTTTTCGGATGCGGTGCATCCGCTCTAAAATCGTCAGACGAATTGAACGACAGATTGACGGACGGCTGCTTTAAATGCAATTCTCATCTTCTCGAATGATAGATTGCACATCAGATGACGGGTAACCTTTCGATGTGCACAGATGCAATTATTAAAATGGTTATTATTAAAATTGAGTTGGATCTTTCAGGCGAGTTTAATAAGGCAAGATTCGATAAGTTCCGAATCTAGCCTTATTAAACTCGCCAGAAAGATCCAACTCAATTTTAATAATTGCATCTGTGCACATCGAAAGGTTACTCGTCATGTGATGTGCAATCTATCATTCGAGAAAACGAGAATTACGTTTAAAGCTGCCGTTCTGTTAATCTGGCGATTTTAGAGCGGATGCACCAAACCCCTATTTTTCTTTGTATCTGCCTATCGTATAATTTTGGGGAAGATTTTATTTTTATTCTAAAAGCTGATTGACGTAACAGCTATTTTCAACGGGAAAAACCTATATGTATTTTTACTCTTACTTTTACTTTTAACAATTGGTAAAATAAACACATTTTATACGAATCAATCAAATGCATATATACTCAAAGTATTTGAAGAAAAGCTTCGGTTTACTAATTCAATTTTCCACACAGTTTGAGAGGAGGTGGTACGTTTGCAGGTCCAATGCTCGCCTACACCTGGCCAGTCTTTGAAAACAGTTTACCTCGTTTGCACGCGTCGCAACACCAAAATTGGCGAACTCTCTGTAAGTACGAGGTCACATATGAAGAATTTTGGTGTCCGAATTCGAATGACTGTTTATTCGACTTGGAGACGACTATTTCCTCATATTTATTTAAAACAAAGTTCAGTTTGCTTCACCTGTGCAAGAATATTACTAAATTTTTATTAAATATCAGTTGAGTCACTTTGAAGTGTTGACATTATCTTAATGGATGCACTTAAAATGCCGTTATTTGTACATTAAATTATACTTTTATTTATTCTAATAATATACATTGTGACCGAAATAAGTAAATTAACATCTACAGTGAAAATTTGTGAACGGAAATCGTAAGTGTCGGAACTTTGCGTTTAGATTCAGTTGTTTCCTAATCTCGTACGCAATTATTGTGCCGTTTAACATAAATATGATATAAGCTAATTGCGAAATACAAAATAATGAAACAAATTACGGATACATACATTTACATCTGTGTGTGTTTAATTCTGTATATTTATTATTAAGGTATGTACACTTTTCGTAATAAATTTGATCGCAATCTACATCTAATCCGAATAAATTTTATTCCGTTTACTTTTGAACGCCTATTATTATAAAATATTACACATAGTTGTAAAAAAAAGAGAACGGATTCAGTAATACTCGGTACATGAGTAATTAATTCTATCTAAGTAATTGTTAACAGTCAATTAGTGATGCTTTCATAAACTAGGTTATATCATCTTGTATGAAATACTACGTGTGTAGGTATTTATGATTAATATTAGATAATAGTAGTGAATTTCGAGTTGAATTTGTAGTTTTCAGTTTTCAAGAGTATATTGATAGTACATTTTGATTGAATTCTGATTCTGAAAAAAGTTAATCAAATCCAAGTTTAATAAATGGGGTATAAATTCCAAAAATCGATGACTGCACTTTGTGTATTTGTTAGAAAACACGTTTTTGTGGCACACGTTTTTTTTTTATTTGAATTCGTTTTTTATTTGAAGTGTTATTTTGATGGATAATTTCAAGCATTATTGGTCGGGACAAAACTACCACTTACGGTTAACATAAATTCGATGATGCATGACGAATACAAATATGTATTTTAAGCTCAATATGTCAAGTTGTTTCATAGAATTCGTATGGTAACAACATTTGTTTATTTTTCCAATTTTTTTAATGATGATATAAGGAAAATAGTTAAATTTTATCGTGAAGATCGTAGAAAATCTGAAGGAAATGTGATTAAAATAATCCTCCACATTCAGTTGGTGAATCTTTATCAAATTTATTCTACTACTTATCTTAAATATCATAGATATGAATTTTTAATTCAACCAATACACTAAATGATTTTGGTGAAAAACTTTGAAACGCAAGATTAAAAATACTTCCTCGATTAGGAAACATTATTTAAAATATGTGAATTTCATTGTATGTATCTACTGTATGTACAGCATGTATAGTATAATATAAATAAAGTTTCATTTCGATCCTATCAGTAGTCTAAAAGTTTGAGTTAAATTTAGTTTGAGTGATTAGGAGAGAAAAATCTAAAGAAAACTTGAAAAGTAGAGACCTAAATATATATGTATAATGTGAGGTAGAAAAAATATACAACTTAACAATACACTTACTAGTACGCAATTTCAATATTGTTGGATTAACGGTTTATTAATTATTTTTTAAAAATACACATAAACAAACACACGTTTTCGAAAATGCGCAAAAACGTGACCAGAGATAGAAACGAGACATACATACATGCAATATATCAGTCAATATGTTTAGATCGAAATTTCTCATGTAAACAATACTTTGAATATATGTAGAGAAGTATATGTATATAAAATCAGTGCTTTCATCGAATAGTAAATAAAAGTTTGTTTTTAATTAGTTTCATGAGATCTGACCTTTGTATATGACAATTTTCTATCAAACTTAATATTTCATTTGATACCACGTTTCTATTAACGACTTGGGCATTGGGTTTTCCGGTATAAAATGCACATACATACATATGTACTGTATATCTGTTGATAATATGCATTTGAATGCTTCAACCGAACCCTTGAATATTGCAAATTAAGGCTGTTGACCCTCTCGCGACTTTTAAGCCAGTCATTTGTATGAGCCGACCTTTGTATGAGAATTCCAACACTTCGACGATTACACCTGAATTAATTCGATATATTTTTTGTAGTATTAAAGTTAAAATGACTTTAAAAAAACAGATAGATTTAGAAAAAAGTAAAAATGAACCGTTGACTGTTCAAGAACTCGTTTTATCGTCGATGATCCAACGTCAGGTTGTTTCAACAATGTGGTCGTTCCATATAATCATCCGCTGTGAAGTTGATTCCAACACGAATTCGGATGCAATGTTCAACCGCTTCTCATAGTTGTATTCTAAACTTCGATCAATGATACACAGGTGGGCACTGGTTTTGTGGAATTTAATATGTCAAGGAAACGACGTATTTGCCGATCCTTGTGTGTATTTACGTGACTCAATTTGTCCCTCATCGTTTTTGTTATATAATTAAATATGCTAATATTGGTCGGGAAATTCAGAAGTATAGTATACTTTGTCCTCTCTTTCGCGGAATCGTTTGCATTCAAAATATTACCAGGCAAAGCTCAAGTACGTTCGAGCAATTGACGTATGTATGTATGTACATATGTATTCATAAAAGACTAACAAAACGATATGGAAAACTTTTCCTCGTTTATTTCTATCAAATACAGTTTGTGACTTTGAACCTGTCTAGTGTGTTACTAGCATAGAAGTGTTAAACTTTTTTGCTGAAGTTTATTCCCACTTATGTCTGTATATAGCCAGGGTTCATCAAAGCAAAGACAACCAAGTCCATTTATTATAGTAATTAAATAGTGACTTTGAGGTTGTGCATTCATTGTTGAGTCGTACTTCATTACCAACCGTGCTCAGTCATTAAAAATACCGGTGGATGTGAATAATACTCAGAAGGATGAGATTGTAGCATCCGCAACCATGATCCGTATTGGAAACTTGAATAATGAGGTAGATAAGCATCTTTTGATAATAAAGAAACGGTGTTTCTATTATAGGATAATTTCATATGAAGGTTCGAATCTTATGTGAAATATGCCTGAAATTTTATTTTATTTTTAATTTACACCAGGAAGGCCTTACAGGTAAACCCAATGCGCCTTCCTAGCCAGAAACATTGTACTTTTGATACAAATATTATTAGTATTAAACAATGTACATAAATACATACAGTTTTAACACTTCAAATTCGTCATTTTACAAATCAAATTCGTCGTTTTACAAATCAGATTCGTCATTTTTAAAATCAAATTCGTCATTTTACAAATCAAATTCGCCATTTTACACTTCAAATTCATCATTTTACAAATCAAATTCGTCGTTTTACAAATCAAATTCGTCATGTTGCAAATCAAATTAAACAATTGGCTGTATTTTTTTAATATTCATTTTATTATACATAGGAAACTTCATAGAGAATATTATAGAGAAAAAGAGAATATTTAATACAATATGTGTGTATAGAGAATATATTATACATACAGAATGTATTATTTATAATTTATAAAGGTTCATTTTCTGCAGCTGCAGTCAATTTCAGACTTTTCATTTATTAAATAATTAATTATTAATTTCATACTTTTATTAAATATGAAATAATATAATTAAGTATTAAATAATAAATAATATAATTTCATAATTAAGTATGAAATTAATAATGGTATTAATTAAAGTATAAAGGTCTGATTAAAAACGAATTCTCATTTTTTTTAATATAAAATACATTCAATTGTTTAATTTGATTTGCAACATGACGAATTTCATTTGTAAAACGGCGAATTTGATTTGTAAAATGACGAATTTGATTTTTAAAATGACGAATTTGATTTGTAAAACGTCGAATTTGGTCTCTAAAACGACGAATTTGATTTGTAAAATGATGAATTTGAAGTGTAAAAACTGTATCAATTAATATCCACAGAGGCATTTATGGTCAAATTTGTAAATTTGCAAAATTTTACACAATTCAGCGAAATTCGAGATTGCTGAAAACTCGAGATTTTGCGAGAAAATGGGTAAGGTTGCCAATTTGTTGGAAGTTTTTCAATGAAAATCAGATAAATTGGCAAACTCTGATAGCAGATGATCGACCTAGAGTCACAAATCCAAGGTCTGGCCAGTAGAAACCAGTGGGATTTGAACTCTATTATATGCTAACCACTAGTCTATTCTGATGGTGAATGAATTTTATGAGTTGCCATTATATTATGAAATAAGGGGAAAACAGTCTCGAGCAACTCCTTCTGATTTTTGGCATGTAGGAAAAGGTTAGAAAGAGAATGGCTGTGTCTTTGTGTCCACGATTCTCTTTCGTGACTCTCAAAGGAATGCTTATATTGAACATAATGAAAATTTGAACACTGCATATCATTATATTAGAGGGGTTGTTGAAATAAATGAGCGAAATAGTTTTACGTTATTGTCCGTGTGGAAAACGGAATATTCTGAAGGTCATATTAGTCATTTAATTTTCCCGTAATTTACATACATATAGCACATTTTCTTTGACTTTATTATCTTTGGATTTATTGAATGATTTAATATGCAACAGTAGTAATTTTATGACCTCATAGCAAAGTCATAATTAATTACATTAATAGCTTATGTATGTAATATATTGCCTTAGACTTAAAGGACACTTCTATTTCAATGTGAAATTTCTGTAAAGTATAATAATATGAAATAAAACTTTGATAAAGATTTCTGTCCACAATTTATTCGAAACTTTTTTGTTTGAAAATTTGCATGATGATATGTAATTTTAAATAAGATTCGCATTTGAAGAAGTATAAAGTTCAATAATTCTAAAAAAAAGTTGCTTCATCGCTTCAAAATGAATATGAATATGAAAAATGAAGACTTTAAATGTAATTAAAAATTAATAGTATTTAATTTACCAATTAGTTGTCAAAAAGTTGCAAAAACATTCTGAAAATTCACTCTACTTGGATCTTCTTAAAATGCAATATTATTTATATATATATGTAAGATTAAGCAGAAATGTATAGATCTGATGTTTCAGTTCGATATACTGAACGATTAAAAAACAAAAAACTTTGAAACTAAATACTAAAAGTATTATTGTCGGTTGAAATTTATAAATATTTATTTTTTTATGAAACTCGCCTTGTTTCAGCTTAATTATTTGTCGATTTTGGAAATAAAAAAAATGTTAAGACTAAAAAGTGAAGACGATTAAGAAGACGTACCACTAAAGCATTTTTTATTACAAAAGTCGTTAAATTACACTGAAACACGAAAACTCGAAATTAACGAGACATTTATAAATTCTAACTTGTACATAAATTTTATTGTACATTAATCACACTCAAATAGTGATGACATATTAGGTAGAATGGATTTTCGCCAATGAAATCAGAAAAAATGGCAAACTCTGATAGGAAACGATCGACCTGGAGTCACAAATATCCAAGTCTGACCAGCAGCATTACAGATATACTCAAAATAAATTCTTTTCAATCGAGGTGAACTCACGGGATTGAACCCGGCGCCTCTCCGTGCTATGCAAAAGCCCAACCACCGAGCCATGCTGCTAGCTATGAAATGATTTTGAAGTTGTGAAATAAGTGAAAACTTTTAATGAATTCAACATTTTTAATTAAAGAATTTGGTGGAAAATTCTTTTTGGAAAAATACATTCGCTTTAAAATATGTATAATATGTAGGTGGGTAGCATATTTATAATAATCAATAAATCTGAGATGCTAGAAAATCATTTATTTACCGTTTCAACAATGAAATAATATAAATTGGCAAACTCTGATATGAAGCGATCGATTTGAAGTCGCATATATCCAAGGTCTGGCCAGTAGCACCGGGTCAGGAATTGAACCCATGGCTCCTCAGTTGAAATTATTATGCGCTAACCACTAAGCTATTATATGCAGCTCACCTCGTTGAAATATATGTACATATGTATCACCAATAGAGCTCATTTACATCAATATGAAATAACAAATAACGGTGTGAATGGGACACTTATTTTCTATAAATCAGATCAGTGATTGATACTGAGTAAAAATCAGTCAAAATCTCAAGGTCGAATTTTCCCACGATCACAAAACTTCATCTATTGATACTTTATATAATGAAAAGATTACATATATTTAATATTTCAATAAGTGACATGTAATATATTAATATCTTTTATTTAACTAGTGACCTATGTGCACATACTTGTAAATTCACTTATTTTCAATTTGTTCACACTATGCCGCGTCTTTTTCCACGATATACGATTCCAAGGGGAGAAAGAGAGACGAAGCATGATGAGTGAGTACTTTTTACACACTCAGGATGCTCCGTATCTTTCCACGATATGTGATTCCAAGGGGAGAAAGAGAGATGGAGCATGTTAACGACATTCACACACACTTTAGGGTGGAAGCACATAGCAAGGAACGTGGCACATGGTTTATTTTAGATACTTTTAAACATGCGAAAAATGTGGCATGCCCAGCACCGGTCTCCGTGAAGAGCCATAATGTTAAATTACAGAAAACACAAATATCGGAAGGCAAAGATCGAAAGTCGAAAGATAAAAAAAAAGGATGCATAGTAAACGGTACATACTCACTTAATTTGCGCGAGCAGGATACAACAGGATCAAGAGGAACAGGTTTTTCCTCCCGTATTAATGTGCGCGCGCAGAATAAGGGAGGAAAAGCCTGTTCCTCTTGTTCCTGTTGTACCCTGCTCGCGCAAATTAAGTGAGTATGTACCGTTTACCATGCACCCTTTTTTTGATCTTTCGACTTAAGATCTTTCGATTTTCGATCTTTGCCTTCCGATATTTGTGTTTTATGTAATTTAACATTCTGGCTCGTTACGTAGACCCACCCAGCACATATCCATGGCACGCCCAGCACACACGCCCTGGAGTGTTTTCGGCAAAATTGTATCCTTGTATTTATTCTTGCTTGACATTGATTGATAACGGTGTATCCCATATTTGAAAAAATTTAGGAGAACCCCCACAGCGGGGAGCCAAGTACACGACGTGCCGTTCTTCCCTGTGTGATTTCGCCCTTACACGCATTAGACAATTATTATATACGATAAGCATTATCTGTATAACCTTTTGAATTGTTATATTTTATTAATTCCTTTGTTTTGCATAACATATGTACAATGTATGACAAACTTTTTCCGATCGCAGCTGATATTGACATTAAAGTCCACCAATCAAACATAACAAAGCAGCGCAAATCTTTTAATTTCACATTAAACCATACAGGCCATTGTTGAATGGCGTGCTGTAAATTTACCACCGAGTAAATACGCAGTCATGTTAATCTGCAGTCTAATTGCTAATTCGCTATATCGACAGCTGGCAAGCTAGAAGCTCGTCTTATGGAACAAAATGTTACGGAAACGATTGGTATAGACTTTCACTGCGATTTTTCACTTGTATCATCGAGTTTAACGCTTCTTGATTTTGATAATGATACACTTTCAATGACGTATCACGATGATGTCTCAATATAATGGAACATCGCGAAGTTTGATTGGATATATGTATAAGCAAAATGGCCGCCTTCTCTTTTGCGATACAATTCGCAAGGTCAAGGTGATTACCAGCAAATGCGAATAATATTTAAATATATAAACCTATAATATAATATAATGCATTCCCATGACGTAGTGACTTAGTAAGCTTATTGTGCGCGGCCAAGTATTACACTGTAGGTACCCAAAGAAACGAGTTTTATTAAAGAAGCAAAAACTGGAAACTTTGTTTTTGTGATATAATACAAAAACAAAGTACACGGAAATTAGTTTTTTTTTGCTGGTTTTAACATGTACGAAAAAATATCATATCATGCGGAACTGTATCAGAAAAATTGTGATGATCTGTGCGGTTTCGATGTGTTTATGCACATTTGACCATGTTTATTTTGAACGTATGGTTTTTCTTGGGAATCTACGGTGCTGTTTTAACATCTTTCTGAGTTTTGTGTCGAAATTTTTCCATGAATCACTTTTTGCGTAAGAAATAATTGTGAAGGAAAATGTGTTGGCCTCGAAGAGAGAGAACGCGTTCATTAAATATATAATATATATCTATCTTTTTTTTTGTTTTTCATGGAAAACAAGGCCGTGTTTATGGCAATCAAATGTCTATGGGTTCATAATCGCGTGTCTTTTTCTCGTGTCGCGATTCAATGATTCAACAACACCAGTTATTATGAAAAGTACAATGGAAACTTATTGCTATACCCTCGTGGTGTTTCTAAACTGTTTTACATTTGTGCATTTCAATGAGTGATTCATACGCCGTGATGTTATGATATTTAAAGTAAAATATAACAGACGGTTACATAGTTCAGGGAGTTTTAACTTATGGTTCGTGGATTCTTCATAAGTATCATAAGTATTTTTACTATGTATGATAGGGCAAAAATCGTTTTCACTCAAATTTGTTTTTAATATAGAATATTCCGATGCGGTGCAAACGATCGACAAGCGCCAGACAGACTGAACCACCGATTAACGACACGCATACCTTATGCGTGCGCACTGCTCGCACTTACACTAAGCGAAATCTACTCGAAGTCCCGACATACCTACCCTGTATACGTTTTGTGCTTCTGATACTTTAGTTCCGAATTTTGCCTTATTAAACTCACCAGAAAGATCCAACTCAATTTTAATAATTACCATTGTAATAATTGCATCTGTGCACATCGAAAGGTTACTCGTCATCTGATGTGCAATCTATCATTCGTGAAGTCGAGAATTGCGTTTAGGCAGCCATCCAGTTAATCTGTTGTTCAGTCTGTCCGGCGCCTGTCGATCGTTTGCACCAAACCCATTCAATTGAGAACCATGACATATGATGTTCTTTAAGGGCGAAAACATACAGCAAGAAACGCGGCATATGGGTTTTTTTAGATACTTTTAAACATGCGAAAAAAATGTGGCATGTTACAGCTAGCACACACCGTCCCAAAATCACCCCCTGGAGTGTTTTCGGTAAAATTGTATCCTTGTATTTATCCTTGCTTGACAGTGATCGATAACGGTGTATCCTATATTTGAAGAAATGTAGAAGAACCCCCACAGCGGGGAGTCAAGCACATGACGTGCCGTTCTTTCCTGTGTGATTTCGCCCTAACTGATTGTAGACTAGAAAAGTTCCATTTTATTTATTAATTTTCACCCATCCTAACAATACTTGGCATTTCGGGAGACATTGCACAATGTAAAACCGCAGTTTTATTTTATTTTGGGACTGCAAGTCATAATTTTCTGTTATTTTATCCAAAAATGATCATCATATGAATGAATTTAAAATAATTTTTCGTTGAAAAGTCTGCGAAAATCGAAGGATAGATGTATGTATGTATGTCTATTACTTTAAAGTCAAGTTGTCAACTATTATATGTTAGACTGGCCAATCGTTGTACTGTCATACATTTTTTGTACCTACACAGTGCAAAAAGTGATCTGTTATATAAAAGAAAAAAGTTTTAGACCAACTTCAAACATACCAATTGAATTTTTTTCGCATTTGAATAATGATTATTGAAATTCATTCGAGGTCACCTCATTCACTAATCTCATTATTCACAGCGATATCCTTCAAAATGAGATTTGACATTTACTCAGATCAAATATTAAATTTTTGGTTGCCAATAAAAAGAGCGACTTATTAATTTATGGTTTATATGAAAGTCATTCTTTTACGTCGGGTTTTAGAAAATAATTTTCTGTGTCAAGTTTACTATATCTTAAACTAGTTATTGCGGGACAGACGACGCTGTTATGCAAGTCGTTTGCAACAAGGCGTTCACCTTGTTGCGTGGACGAGGCCCTTAGGCTGGGTCTTTGAGGCCGTTAGATATTTCATCTTGAGAGATGGAAGCAGCCAGAATGACCACTGTGTCATTGCCACAACTGACTACGTGGGTTCAAGAACTTCAAAACACTACGCAGGAGTATAAAACGCTAAAAATTTTGCACGACACTGACCAATTTTGTTCACTTGGGTCGTATACTTGGAATGAAATTGTAATCTAGCTATTATAAAATATGTGATAATTATAAAATATGTCCAAATTTTAGATATGGACCGGTTTTATGTTTCAACATATATTAATTTATCAAATTTCAGGTATATGTATGTATTTCCAAATAATTTTGCTTTGACGTCTTCTTGCTAGGGAAATAATTATGAAATTTTACTTAGAAAAAAGTAATACATATATTAAATTATATATACAAAATATTGTTATTGAGTTGCTAAATTGTGCCATTTACCATAATTATGTATATGGCGAATGTAAAAATAATCCCTTTTTTGTATAAAATGAAAAGGGGCTTAAAATATCATAAAAACATAGATAAAGTAAAAATATTTGAATATATGTATGTACATATACAGGATGTTTGGAAACTAAGTGCAAAGCCTTTAAGAATTGATATTTAGAACATTTTGAGCCACACATATCTCCGTTCGGTCAGGAAATTCTATTTATTCGATTCATTCAAAGTTTTTATATATGTATGTATATGTAGTTGCGTGTAAAAATCAAGAATCTACTATAATAATATATAAATATTTTGTAAATATATTGTAAAACACAATGGCCTTAATTATTTTCAATCACAATACCGATTCGATGTATCATTATCCATTGAAAAGCGTATTGTGATGAGATTATTTAAATGTCAAGTACGTATGTTTGTACGTGGTTTGTTGGATTCAAAATAGCAATTTATTGTTATTTCTCATGATGTTGCTTCAATAGATCAGCTTATATATGAAATTGCATGATTTAGCAATAATAAAATGATTACAGATAACAGGAAATATATGTACATATATTTTCTTTTTTCTGTTGAGTGTTCACATATACTCGAATAATTTTTATAATCAAGGTTGTTACTTTTATTTTTCACGTAATACTTGTTACAAATTTTTTTTGATTTTTAAATGCTTTTTATTGTTACTAAATTATGTTCACAATACATCTTATATCTATTTTAATAGCCACTGATATAATGATCATTTTCTATTTTACAATTTTAAATTAATTTTGTTAGTAATCATAGTATTATATTATTATAATGTTAATATGTACAGCGTAATAGGAAAAAGAGTTCAAAAACCTATTTACAATTCTTCTTGTTACAAATAAAAACATTAATATAGTATAAAACATCAAATATATACTTTAAAACGATTTTTATGTACATGAATATTACAAATAATGAATATTTAATGCGAAAAAAAAAATTGTGACGTTAAACGAATACTGTTTTTGCTATAATTATAATTCGAAGAAAAACTATTAATCTAATGTCTTATTTTTTCACCAAAGGACAAAGTTTAGCTGCATTTATGGAATAAAATAAATGGGCAGTGATTCAATACTTGCCACAAAAAGAAAATGTGTTCTTTTGACAATACATATGTAGATATGTATATTCGTTTGTACCGGTCTTAGCACATTTATTTAGATTTTTTATCAATTTCAATTTCAACGTTTAGTTTTGAAAATTTTATACATTTTTTGTTATAATTTATAAATATAGTGTTCTTTTATATGTAGATATCTCGACTAATCAAAACGCAGAAAGATGGAGCCAGAAATTTCATCTGAGGCTCCGGCAGAAGCAAGAAGGAGGATATTAATGACACAAAAATCAACAATCGCATCTAGAAAACGGCAAGCTGTATGTGTAAGAAGAGCTCATAAAAATTACGGTCCCAAAAAAAATCCAAATGTCATTTTGGATGGACTTAACATGACTGTGCCGAAAGGCAGTATGTTAGTATATAAATTACTTTTTAATCATTCGATGATTTTGAATTGAATGAAAGTTAAACATTCATAACTTTATTTCAGATATGGACTTCTTGGAGCGTCAGGATGTGGAAAAACAACATTACTGTCATGCATTGTCGGAAGAAGAAGATTAAATTCTGGTGAAATATGGGTATTAGGAGGAACACCTGGCTCAAGAGGAAGTGGAGTGCCTGGACCTAGAATAGGATACATGCCACAAGTAAATTATATTGTCTTATTTAAATCATTGGTATTAATTAATTGATAATAATAATGGTAACAGTGAAAATTTATCATAGGAAGTAGCTTTGTTCTCCGAGTTCACCATAAGAGAAACTTTGATCTATTTCGGTTGGGTATCAGGCATGACAACGGAACAGGTTAATGAAAAAATTGACTTTCTGATAAAGTTACTTCAACTTCCTTCAGCCAGCAGGTATGGAAAAGTTTTGACAAGGATTTGTGTTTAAAGACTTAAATATTAAATTATGCTTATCATTATTGTTTTTTCTATTAGAAATGTCAAGAATTTATCCGGTGGTCAAGCACGCAGAGTGTCTTTGGCAGCAGCGCTTGTTCATAGTCCAGAATTGCTCATTTTAGATGAACCTACTGTTGGTGTGGATCCAATTTTGAGGCAATGGTAAGAATTGACATAAAGTGAACTGAAAAATTATGATTTCTAAAAATAGATGTTTGGAAAATTACATTCTTGATATTTCATGACCTATTTAGTGATCAGGAACTATTATTATAGATAGAATAGAAGTATTTTAAGAGAAATGTTACGATTTAACTGATGTGTATAATAATTGTAATGTTCTAGTATTTGGGATCATTTGGTAGATATCACCAAAGAAGGCAAAACGACTGTTATAATAACAACTCACTATATTGATGAAACTAGACAAGCACACTTGGTAATTGTTATATAATATTATTATTTTATTATAAATATTCAAAATAAATGTTTTTTTTACATCTGTATCAAATGAAGCTAAGTGATATTTATTTAATTTTCCAAAATATTAGATCGGTCTTATGAGAGGAGGACGCTTCTTAGCAGAGGAATCTCCAAACAGTTTAATGGAAAGGTATGCAGCAGAGAGCTTGGAAGAAGTTTTCTTAAAACTAGCAGTGATGCAAAATAAAGGCAAAAGAAGGCGGTCAAGTATAGTGCAGGAAATAAGCGAGAGCATTCAAGTTCCAGCTATCACGGTACATAATATGGTTATAATGAAATATAATTTCGTAACTACGTGTGACAATCTAAACGATTCCAATGATAAATATACATAATACATTTGATTTTAAGGACCCAGCTGCAATTGATTTGGAAGAGGCAGAAATAGGTGAAATATCTGGAGAATTTGGCGACAATGTATCAATGAGCAGTAAAGGAAGAGTTGTAGTTACACCAGAGCTGTATGTATAAATAATTAAACAATTAATTTCAATCTGAACGTTCCTAACACTATAATTCATATACCTACTTAAGGGTTCCTCCAACTGAAGCTGTGCCACCTGAAGAGGAACCTCCTGGCGGTTGTATGGATCGTTATAAGCCCATGCAAATGAATCATATGAAGGCTCTTGTTTGGAAAAATTTGCTGGCAATCCTGCGAAATGTTGGGTAAGAAAAGTTTGATTACATTGATAAATATGAAAAAAAAATTAATTTAATTTAGTTACAAGAAATTTTTTTTTTTTTTTCAGAATAATGCTGTTTATTATTGGGCTTCCGGTCTCCCAAATTGTACTTTTTTGTGTAACGATTGGTCATGATCCCATTGGATTGAATATTGCAATAGTAAATTATGAATTACCTCCAAGCGAAATGTTAAAACCTTGTAAATTGAATATAACCGACTGCACCAGTACTTTATGGAGTTGTAAATATTTAAACTTCTTGGATGAACGGAAAGGAAATTTGGTGCGTATACTTTTTAATCAGTTTATTTATATATCAAAAATAAAATTGCTGAATAAATTCAGAAAAGTATGGTACATTGCATGTTGTGAATTGAAAATGAAATGGTACATTTGATATTGTGAATTGGGTAGATTGAAATGAGAGTATGTAGATTGAAGTTGAATATGCTGAATTGAATACATAATATGGTATATATTTTTAGGTACCATATTTATCTAGAGAGGAGGCTATGACCGCAGCGAGAAAAGGAAATACTTGGGCCGTGGTAGTTTTCCCTCACAACTTTTCACGGGCCTTAGAATCTCGTTTAGAATTACTAAGAGATGCTGAAGAAGACGTTATTGATGCTTCCATAGTAGAAGTTCACATGGATGTATCAAGTACACATTCAAATTTTATTTCACAATTACACATATTTCGTAACATATGTACATATATACATAATGAGATATTGTGGAAAGTATTTTTGATTAAAAATATTTTCAGATAAGCAAATAGAATTCCTTTTGCTGAGAGATTTCACACAATCCTTTTCCAATTTCGCCAAAGCCTTGGCAGTATCATGTGGATATTCAGAAAAGGCATATGATGTGCCCGTCAGGGTATTTTGAGGATTTATAATCTAAAAATTGCTTAAAAAACTTAATAAAAGCTTTTAAAAAGGAAAGCTCTTATTTTACTTGATAAACTTTTTTTTTAGTTCAACGACCCAATATACGGAGAAAGAGTGTCTGATTTCACTGATTTTGCTGGTCCTGGAGTAATTTTAACGTATGCGAAAATATTTGTTCTGTGGTAAATATGATTTAATAATAGCATTATTTTTAAAATGATTTTTTTCTATATTTTTAGGGTCATATTTTTCTTGGCTGTTGCGTTGACATCTGTAGCGATGTTAATCGAAAGGAATGAAGGAGTATTGGAAAGATCACTTGTATCTGGAATTACAGGTTTGAAAGTTAAATAGACTTATTTTTATAATAAACACAAACAATTAGATCAATTAGAATCAAATAAAATATTTATATCTACATGCATGTTTATATTTTCAGGAACTGAAATCTTATTTTCTCATGTCATAACACAATTCATTGTAATGTGTGTCCAAACTTTACTGGTGCTATTATTTGCTTTTGCTGTTTTTGGATTAACATGTCGCGGTGATATGTTTTGGGTAGTGGTTCTGACTCTGATTACTGGATTATGTGGAATGACTTTCGGTATATTATTCATAATGAATCTTACATATATGTAAATACTATCTTACACATGATTTTTGACTTTTTTCTTTTCTGTTTTAATTCAGGATTTGTGGTCTCGTGTATTTGTGATACGGAGAGAACGGCTACATTTCTCGCCATGGGTAGTTTTCTGCCAATGATTATGTTGTGTGGCATTATTTGGCCGATCGAAGGAATGAATCATATTCTTCAGTATATCAGTTACTTACTACCGCTGACTAAATCTACAGAAAGTCTACGTTCAATTCTTCAAAGGGGATGGGGCATGTCAGTACCTGATGTATATTTAGGTTTTGTTTCAACCTTTATATGGATCATTATTTATTTGACTACTAGTATATTATTAATTAAATTTAAGAAGGGATAAATAATTACTGTGTTTCAAATAAAAACATTAATGCTGTGATGTTTAAGTTAGATTAATAAGAATGTATATTTAGAATATGTTAATATTTTCATAAAATTGTACAAACTTTTTATGAAATAAATGTTTTTTGTACTTAATTTTCTAATGAAAAAAAATTGTTTATTTTCATCTTATACCAGTATCGTTACAGATTTTATTGTTTAGAATTATTAACCACTTGCTTTTTTGGGTTTGATTCAAACATGTGTAATAGCATGGTAGAAAAGAAAAATGTCACTCAATTTGACTCTTAGGTTTATTTAAGGCTAACTAAAACATGCACTTTTTTTGGTTTTAGCATAGGGTTACCATTTTTTCTGCGGTAAAATCCGGGATATTTTTGTAAAATAAAAAAAACGCTTAATGAAACAAATATAAATACAATAAAAATATATTTAAATTAAGAATATTTTGCAATGGTATGTACATTTTTAAGTTCATCGCAATTTCCTATTTTTTGCTTAGAGTCTTCGCAAGTACATATTATACTCTAAATTGAACTCTGTTATAACTATTGCTTTTACGGTATCAATATTCATCTGCGACTTATCTGCTGTCCACAAATTATTGATAATCGAAAACACTAGTTCGATAGTCGCATTGGTACCAGATAAACAAAATGCGAATTCAACAACTTTTGTGAGATGAACACAAGGAATATAATTTTCGTTAAAATGATTGAAAATTTGAATCCAACGCTTATCGATGGGTGATTTTTCATTACTCCATTGGTGCAGTTTTTATTATTACATACCTCCTTTACGTTTCACTTACGATTACAATTCAGGAAAAAGTTTGCCTCTTATCCGATCGTTTTCATAATTTGCCATATTGCTCATTTTGGTCATCAATATAAGTAAATGGGTCCTCCGCCATTACGATAGAGATAAAATATCGTTTAAGAAGCTTTTCAAGTCCGAAAATTTTTAATCTCGGTGACGTTTGGTAGTCATTATTAAACGTTTATGTATCTTTTCAAATATGAAATTTCGTCAAATAATTCATTCTCCAGTACTAGTTTTATTCGTTTTCAGGCAAATATTTATTTATGAAAACTATTGTTTCTTCTACGTTGTTCCAATCTACTTGACTTTTCAAAGTAATCCATTTAAAATTAATAATTTCCTTAAATTGTATACCCCATAACTAGATAAGAAACAATATTCGAATTAAAATTTATAATTTGTTCAATAAATCATTTTTTTCTATATTTCCATTTTGAATTAGATTGATTAAATAGTCTTTAAACATGGTGGTATAAATGTAGAATTGATTCTATCTTTAAATTAAAAAGTGAGATCAGTAATTTCTTCTAAAATTTCAACGATTGTACTCTTTTCTCCTTCCATTTTTTTTTACCGAATTATGAAATACTGATGCTTGTGTTTGAAGGAATTGAAGCTAAAGTTCGGCCTGTTCATTTGAAAATAAATTTCTTAAAACTATTGAACAGTTATCAATTGAAAGAAAATATGACTTAAATAATTCTAAAACTCTTCCAATTGCAATTCAAATTTTATAACTCATCGTGATATTTTATACAAGAAAAAAGGTCAAATTCCTTGGGTATAGCTTTCTATTGGGGTATAGTTTCCAGGTAAATAAGACTCAAATGAAATTCAAAAAGCAACTTTCCGCTCTTTTCGAATTTCATGCGGGTCTATAAAAAAATTCTGAAGTTTATGTACATATATAAAAAATATATGCAAATTTGCAAAAAATATATGCAACTGGATTCCAATAAAAAAAATTTCATCTGGCCCTACATACATTTTAAAATTCTGAACCGGCCCATTTCCCAAAAAGGTTGGGGACCTCTGATTTAGTTGATTATTTAATCGCGAAAATACATTGTTTGTTCCTTTTGTATTAACACCTCCAAAATTAGAATTTGTATTATCTGCACAATATCCTATCAAATTATTTGTTATTTGAATCAATAACTGATTTCGTCATTATTATAGAAACTAAATTTATTTTGATAAATTGTTAAATCCGGGACGCAGAGCTGGAATCTGGTATTGTCCCGGAAAATCCGGGACGAATGTGAACCCTGTTTTATCACGCACGTTGAATCAGTTAATTGCTTGAGTTAAACTTAAAGTTGTTTGAATGTGATTTAATGGAAATGTTTTAATATATTTATTTGTTTTTATAAACATTGAGAAACTTTTTATAAGCTTTTTTTCGTTACTTGGCAGGAAATTAGGTACATTTAAGAGAAATAATAATTCAGTGAATTCATACGACTAGAATATGAAGTTGAATAGATAAAAAGATTCTTCGTTATTATTATAACTTTTTTGGACCACATTATCAAATTAATTCCTACCTTTCATTCTGTAGGGGCTCTACGACACGGTCGAGTTTGCGTTGCCATATTGTGAGTTGGGAGCGATTCGACCATGTTGGTGGCTATCACTTTACTTCCTTTCATCCCCATAATGCTATTTTTTCGAAAAAAACCGTCTGCGGTGCTTTAATACGGCTTATGAATCATATTGTGGATTATAAAAAATAAGCTAACGTTTTCATACTTCTTTAGGTATTTATTTATTTAAAAAAACTGTCACCAGAGGCGTTGAATTTAAATAAAAATTTGTAAATTTGATTTATGTTTTTTTTTTTCAAAATGTGCCATTTTTTAAAATTAAGGGGGGGCCTGGTGCCCCCGTAGCCCACTCCTGACTACGGACGTGTTGGATATACAGATATTAATTACAATCCGCAAGCATATGTATACTTGCAACAATCAACATATCTAAACCAACTAAATTCACAAAATGAAGGGGGATGCCGACAGTGGCGGCTCGTCTATATGAGCTGAAGGGCTACAGCCCTCCCATTATAGTACAAATGCATGCTGTTTTTGCCGTCCATATGGGCAGCAGGGCTGCAGCCTCCCAGTATAGTACATATTCATGCTATTTTTGTCTGCATTTGATCACCGGTATGGTCAACGAGCTACTAAAACCCGATTAATCTCTGCAGCCCCCCCTTTATGAATTCTTACGAGCCGCCACTGGTTGCCGATTTTATTTGATGCGTCACAACAATTAAGTTAGATAAATTTCCAAACTCTAACAGAAAACGACTCGCCTGTATTTATAAATCATTTAGATAGACGTACTCATGCTATGTTTTATATTCCTCACAATTTAGTAAGCAATTACGCTACGCTGTGACATAAAGCAACCGAAAATAAAATAAAAATGAAAATCGCCCGGTATTTGTGTTGCGATTTTTTAATGGTGTACACACTAAGCTTTTGAACAATGGCAACGCTGGGCGTGTCATTCTGTTTTAGTGAAATAGTGGGCTTGTCGCTGGTCGGTCGTGCGGGTCGCTCGTGAGAAGTGGAGCGTTTAGGGGTGAGCAGAGCCCCCGGGGGGCGCTTAGGGTGTGATGACGCGTGGGGGTGAGACGCCCCCTCTCGGGGTGGCCTTTCTGGCGGCGTTGGCTCTGGTGGGGGCGCTCTGCCCTCCAGCAGCAGCCTCAGAACAATCTGCATGTGAGTTATGTCCACTACCACTCATACACCCGCACACTCAAACACACCACACTTCTCAGAAGGTCCTTTGTTAATAACATTTCATTCAATATATTTTGCATGCTAAAATTGCTCAATTCTCATCTGGTTATACATATTATCAAGGATATTATGAATCATTTGTGCTTCATAAAATAAAAGTGTATATGTATAATAAAGCAGGAAAATCATTTAGATTTTTTTCAGGACATTCAAAAAATTCCATACACGAAGAAACTAATCCTTTGAATTATTTGTATCTTCATAGTTAGATCAATATGAAATTAAAAAATTAATTTCATGTACTTTTTCATTCAAAATATTTGTAAATACTACATATATATTAGTAATTTTTTTATGCATTGTTTTATTTATATCTGAGATATGAAAAAAAGATAAATTAGTTATCATTTTCAATTGCAGTGTATATTCTTTCACATATTTGAATCATATTAAGTACTGGTAGCAGAAAATATGTTTATAAATAAATATATATATGAGAATAATAAAGCACCAATGGACCAATGAACAAAGCTAATAATTATGTATCCGATTATATTATCGAGCCGGTGTTTATTTCTATTTTAATTTTGTTGGTGTAAAACCTGTTTTGCAAAAGATTGTATAAAATATGTTAAATGATTTCAATGCAAGTGCGTATTCCACTGTCAATGGTGTTATTTGTCCGGTTGATGAGCAACGGGTAGTCTGGTATGTCTTTTTCTCGGTCTGTTGACTGCTCCGTCTGAGGATTCCCACACTTTGTTTCCCACGTTCAAAACGAACGATTCTCTCGTATTGATTGTTGTTAATAGGCTTTTAAATGCTCGTTGGAGAATCTCACCGGATTACGCTTTTCATAGACGTTGTTTGTGTAATATTCCATAATAGAATCGAAAGTAATGTAACATACAGATAATCCACTATAGACGAAAATAGGTAAAGATAAACTTATCAATTTACTTTTAATTACACCTACGATAGTGATAAGATATTGTTAATTATCCGTTTTGTTTTCTTGTATGACATTTTTCTTACTAGAAACTTATATCATCATACATATAATTTTATATATATATATATATATATATATATATATATATATATATATATATATATATATATATATATATACATATGTATATATAATATCGCTATTCTGTGTGTCTGTGTAAGATAACACTCGCTGTACTTTAATAGTCGTTTCCATTCGACTATTATAGTCGAATAGTACGCTATAATAGTCGAATAGTACGCTATAATAGTTGAATAGTACGCTACAATAGTCGAATAGTACGCTATGATAGTCGAATAGTACGCTACAATAGTCGAATAGTACGCTATAATAGTACAGCTAAAACACTGCAAAAAAAAAGCATGAATATAATAACAAAAGCAAAAAAACTTCTTTATATACTATTTGCTACCAATGTTTCCTCTCGGCTAATAGAAGTCCCTGAACATTTAGCGCCATCTATCGAAAATTTATTTAATTACTTAATCAATTAATTTATTTTTTCTATTGGTGTTTTATGTTCGGTGATTATTGCCCACAAAGCACTCGCTCAAAAGTCACTAAAATCTCTATAACGGAACATCTGGCGGCAGAAAAGTCCATCATACTAACGACAACTATCATATTAGCGAAAACTCGAGTGCTAAATATTCCGTATTCATGGAAAAAATTGTATTTGGGCGATCGAAATGTGCGTTATAATCCAATTACCATTGTTTATATGTAGGTAGGTAGGTAGTTTTTACCATTTTTTTTTTCATATTAAACATTTAAAAATAAAAATTTAATTAAATATATTTAAAAGGTACTTGAAAAAAATTCGACCGCGTGCGGATCGAACACAGGACTGACACATTTCTTTTATTTTTTTATTTTATTTAATAACTTAAAATGCCAACACCCATGCGATGATATTTCATCGGGTACAACACTAGTATTTACATAGCAGTAGCCTGCGTTGTATAATAGATTTATGTTTGTAAATATTTGACAATTCCTACTCTCAATTTAATTTACTACACATAACGTCATTGGTTCAACGCTTCAATAACGACCCTTTTTTTATGAACACAACATACGATAAAAAAAAAAAACTTTAGTTCATTGTCTGACGCGTCTGCGTCTTAGTATAATGGAAGTTGTTAAAAGTAAACATCGGGTATTCATCGGGTAGAAAAACAAATTATTCAATATTATTAAAGCTGTTTCTCTTTGAATCTTGCGTGTATAGTAATATATTTTTGTTTAGTGTTTTCGTAAATATAATCCAGTGTAATAATACGTATGTATTAGCTTTTATACGTTTCACATATCGAAAGTCGACGAAACTTTAGAATGTGCTTTTTATTAGGATCGTAAATGGAATCATTATAAATGCATTCGTTCTTCAAATCCATATAAATGCGTAACTTTGGACCGCATGTACGGTTGCATTATTTATTTGAAAATTCTTTGGGAAATGAGGCATATACGATAAACTGTTAATGTCTGTAGTCTGTTAATGATAATAACAAGGAAAAAAATAAGATAAAACAAGAATTAAAATGAAGCAAAAGCAACTAAAACCAGAGGGAATAACGCATAAGAAAATATAATGAGAATAGACCAAAACCAATTATTTTTTAGGAAATGGTCAAGTTTGTCTTTAAAGAGATTTAGTTAACTACAAGTTACTAATTAATTCGGAAGACTATTCCAAATTTTAACCATTCTATTTGAGAAAAGAATGAAATCTCTAATTTTTTCATATGAAATATCTTTTCGAAGTCTGAGAGAATGACCTCTGGGATGAGTGTTTTTGTTAAAGGTTAGGAGATTATTCATAGGACAATTGTAATGGTTATATGCATACGTACATATCATTTTATAAAATTTCAATTAGATCATCTCTCAATGCTTCTCGTCTCCAATATGGAGAGATTCATTCTTTTGAATCTCATATCGTATGAAAGTCATTTGAACTTTTGAACCTTTTCAATACATATCCTTTATTTTTAATGTGGGCTCTTAAGAGGGCTGTACACCCGAAACCTTAATTTTGTTACCGTTCCTTTCTTCGATATATATATTGAGTGTATGTATATATTGAGTGAATGCGACAATATATATATTGAGTGAATGCGACAGTTGCGCTTCGACCAGATAAAACGTATTTTAAATTGACAAAATCGAGGTTTCGTATTCTACTATTTTCTCCTCCAAAACTGGACCAATTTTTAAAAAAATTTCATCATCGGCATGAGAAAGATACTTTCTGTGCATCTATCGGCGTATTTTTTTTAAAATCGACCGTTAAATAAGCACGCTGGACTCGTTTAGTGGGTGGAAAAAAGAGGCGATTTTATAGATGTTTGGCGACTCCTAGCTCCTATAAAAAATAATTAATCAAAAAAGTAAAACGACAGATGCACTCCAATGGTGGATATCCATAGCATATTAAAAAATAATTTCTCTAGTGCCATAATTGAGGAAGGGAGAAGTATAGTACGTTTGTATGGACAAGGCGCTGCTCTCCAGCCCTCTTAATAGTACATACATTGTATGCAACTTCTAATTCAAGTCATTATAATAATACACTCTCACTGCATTGTAGAAATACACACTTGAATCTAAAAAATAATTTGTACTGGTTTGGCTTCGTCTATTCTCACAGCTATGGAGTTAATTGCTTGAGATCTTTGAAGATGCGCCACATCTACCGCATATGTATACGGTAGCTGTTCAGATACATATTCTTTTTTGACGTTTTCAACGGCTCAACGTCGAGGATGTGAAAATCTTAACGGTCTATTTCTGTGGTAAGAACCAGGATCTTCCAACCGGGAGTGTGGTCGGTTGGCTGTTACTCTGCTCTTATTACACAGTACGAGTCTGAGTTGAAATAGCCGTTTCATTTTTTAATCGTGTCTTTCTTTGCATCCTTCACCGCTTAAAATGTCGTCTCATCTCGCTGCAATTCTAGTAATTCAATAAATTTGATTCAATTATTGCAGCGACACGATGCAGTCATCGAATGTATTTTGCATTTCTATTGGCTCATCTAATAGGGGACTGCACCCATTGTCGATGCAATGCAACACTTTCCTCTGTATATATGTAAGTTTTTTTCGACTTGTTTATAATACAACAATAATTTAGCATGACCGTTATAATGTCCACATCCTGCCATTTTATGGTAATGATAAGACGTGCTCTTAACACATGACATTACATGTGATACGCTCGAAGTTCATTATTTTTGTGCTCTGCGTATATTTGTATGTGTGTGTGTGTGTGTATTTTACATATTGCCGTATTTCGAAATATATATTACATATATATGATATGTCAAATTGGTTTGTGAATGTTGTCTGGGAGAGCTAGTCTTATGGCCACCCTACTTTATTGCGTGAATGGGGGTGAAATAACCGGTTGAGTCACGCTAATGTCACTGGTCGTCAACCTTTTTACTTTATATAATAATTGCGAGAGGCTTTTCTGAAATTAGGTCGTTGAATGTCTGTATTGTATGTTATTTACAGAGGAATTTTGATTGAAAGCTTGCCCTATATTTGGCATATGATACGAAGTTTCATAGAAATTTTGTGCAATTCTTAATCTATAATTACTTTTACATGGTATTTTTTTTAATCTATCTTTATGTATCTTATCTCACTGTTGAGCATAGAGACTTTGAAATCGTTATCTATTATACATAGATCAGCTTTCATTGTATAGAATCTCTAATCTCCTTTTGAATTAACTGTTCGTCTCCAATTTCAGTTGGATGTTTCATATTAAACAAGTACTTACGGATGTTTTAAAACTTTACTGTGCGTACTGGATGACATTGTCGTGTGCATTTGTCAAGCATTGCTTGTTCTCATCCGTTTCATTGTTTTAAAAAATCATTTTAATCATTAGTCATCCACTAAGTATCTTGTATGTACTTTGTTTTCTTTTGTAATCTCTTGGGTAACATTCTTGCTTGTTTATCTCCTATTATCTCCGATTTTTAGTTAAACAATAAACATTAATGATTATTGCGAATCGATCAGATTTCTGTTAATCTATAGGCTAAATTTCAGAAATTGCATTAAAAATTGCGCCAAACTGACAAACATTGCTTGCTCTCATCCGATACATTGATTTAAGACATCCGTAGTTCTCAGTTTTTGGTTCAATTAATCATTTAAAACATTAACAATCTACTGCTGAAATAAATTTAACAAAAATAACTTAATCTGTCTTCTTTTGTAACCTCTCGGGTACCACTCGAGTATTGCTTGTTTATCTCTTATTCGAAATATATGAGATTTTTAGTTAAAGTTAGCTTTAAGGATTCTTGTGAATCGTTCAAATGTACTTCTATTAATTAGTAGTTTAAACTTGAGCCCAGTGGATTTAGAAGTTGCATACAAATATGGCGCTAGACTTACAGGCATTGTTTGGTCTTTTCGATTTAATTAATCACTTTAAATATGAGTCATCCACTGCTGAAATAACTTTAACTAAAATACCTTACTTTGTTCTCTTTTGTAAATTCTTGGGTACCACTCGCTTGTTTTTCTCTTATTCGAACTATATGAGATGTGTAGTAAAACAAATTAAAGATTCTCGTGAATCGTCCAGTCTTCTATAAACCAATAGATCAAATTTGAGCCAGCATAATTAGAAGTTGCATAAAAAAATGGCGCCGAACTTACGTGCATTGCTTGCTCTCATCCGCTTCATTGATTTAATCTGCAATCGTTAATTTTTTGATACAATTAATCAGATTAAACGCTTCGTAGCTTTACGACTAAGTAATTTTTTGGGTACCACTCGAGATTGTATTCGAACTACGTGAGATCTGTAGTTAAAAAATAAACTATGGATTCTTGCGAATCATTCAGACGTATATTAACCTACAGGTCAAATTTGAATCCAGTCTAATTAGAGGCGGTATAAAAAATGGCGCCAAACTGACAGGATCGATCATCTAACAAAAAAATTTTACTCTCAGGTATCAGATTTAATCATCTCGCCAGTTTCGGTTACAACAGCAATGTTGTACACTCTGTTTCCGAAGAATTGGATTTGGACTAACGGAAAAAAATAAGCGAATTGATTTTTTACGGTTTCCTCGGTGTGGTGGTGACGAGACGAATACGTGACTAAGTTTTCGCACGCGAACATTTATTCAATCAGCCAAAGTGGCCACCGCCCTCAACTACAACACTCTGTGGTCTATACCTACACGTCTGTGTTTATTTTTCAGCACAAATGGGGACAGTGCTAATTCACCAGTGTGAATAATTCGCATGTAGCCTTGCCGTAATGCTATATAGCAGCCTGTTGTATGGAACACTTCCGCCATTCGTATGGTTTCGCATAACTTCAACACAGATGTTAACCAAGAACCGGCTGTGCCCTTCACAGTCTGCAACGTTTCGAATTGTATGCACAAAAAGTAATAAATAAGTTAATCTGTTTTCATGGTGTTTGAACTTAATTGTGAAGCGAATTAAGTTATATGTGTGTATTGGTGCTTTTTGTGTGTTCGTTCTCGAATGGCGAGTGCACAAAATTGCGCCATTTTAAACGTTGACTTTGTAGAGTGCGATGACATCAGTGTCGATTTAATTGTGGAATTTTTGATCAATTGGGCCAATTTTGAAACTGCCAAGTGTCTTATCAATTTTTCTTATTAGTGTATTTTTAAATGTTGTATTTTTCTTAATGGGGACACGCTTTTTTTTAGCTTGTTGATGTAAAATTATGTTTATGAATTGAAAGGTTTATTTTTCATGGTGTCACGACGAAACGTGGTAAGGGCCGGGCCGCACCGTGCAACTTTGTCGGCCGACTAGTTGCGCGACACGAAAAAATGTATGGAAATGTGTGCGACAAACAAGTTGACGGGTGTAGCATCTCCCATCTACCTGCATGCATTGGTCTGGTCGTCCTCAACCAAGTCGCTCGCAAGTCGCACGGTGCGGCCCGGCCCTAAGGACAAAACGTTTGTCGACGCAACGCAACGATAAAATGATTCCGCGACATAATGTTCATACATAAAATATTAACACAGATTACCTAAGCACAATCTGCTTTAGATCATCGACTTTAAAGAGTCTTTCGTTAATATTATGTATAAAATGTATTATGAGCATTTATAAGACTTTAAAATATGTTTTTGAGCTATTTTTCCTATTTTGCTGTATATTATATTAAAAAAATTGTAAAATAGAAAATGATCATTAGATCAGTAGTTATTAAAACAGATATAAGATGTATTGTGAATATAATTTAGTAATACTAAAAAAGCATTTAAAAAACAAACCAAAATACATAAAACATTATATTTTTAACGAAAAAAAACGTACAAGAATTCAATACAACGTTAAGTGACGAAAATTATGTCGCGGAATCATTTCGTTGTGGACGTTGTATCGTTAAACGCTTTGTCCGTGGATATTTCGTCGTGGAATCCTTTTTCATGGCCGGAAGAACGTGGATAGTGATGTACATAGTAGACTTTGGGTTCTATCTCAGGTCGATGACTTGAAAAAACGTGCTGGAGCTCATACGGAGTTAATATGGTTTTCTGTTTGCTGATTTTATCTGACATTGATAGTGTTTTATATTAAATTGGAAAGTATCCATCCTAATGATCAAATCATTATGTTTTTTGACATTTTAATCTGTTCTTTTCAGAAGACTTTTGAGGTTACTTGAAATTTTTTTAAGAGCACTTCACTGCACCGTACATAATATTTACATTGTATTATAAATCAACTTCACTCGAGATAAAGCATTTGAGAAAAAAAAATCATCTTAAATTTTGGCAACGGACTCTTTTGCAGGATATTCTGAAAATTGGGTGCCATCTGTTTTAGTTAAAATTCTTTTACCAAAATAAATTTGTCCCAATTTTTTGCTCAATATCCACTTTGAGTATCCCCCTCGTCCGTCAACCATCCTATCTTTCAACCATATTGCTATTTCAGCCTCTTAATCTTCCACTTCTTCGGCCGCTTTAGTATATACCTATCACCCTTCTCATCTTTGTCTTCTCGTTACACCGATCTTTATCGGAATACTGGAAATATTTTCAATATGCTTCAAAACAATGTTGAATCGACAGAGATTTCTTGCAAATCTGAGTCTTTGCAGCTGCCCCAAGTACCTCGACCATTTTTCTACATATGTACAATCTTTTGGGTACCATCTCTCTCATAATCATTTCAATGCCTTTACTATTTTAATCAACCTTTGTGCCTTTTCTTTGTACTGAGTATGTATGTATGATGTTGCATTTTATCCAATCTTAAAAAAGATTAGATAGTAGCATTCGTTGTTGTTAAGACATCTGATGTTATTCCAATTGAAATATTTACATTTTTATAACGTATGCACAATATGTGCATCGACTAATAGAAACCATGTCAGGTCAAACTATAGGTGAGCTCGCTGGCGCATGAACGATGATTTATTGGTTCCGGTGCAACCATATGCGCTCAATGCAACTACTACATAAATCTATTTTACTTCCCGTTGTATGTGTGTGTGTATGTACATGTAACATAAATTCACAACAGTACATAATTTGACGCAATTCTGACAAAAACATCAGTTTTTTTTTTGTTGGGTTTTTGTTTCAATATTTGAAAATTGCACTTTTAGAGTGGGTTCGATCGGAGCTGCGTTGCCATTGTCGTTTGCTTTTGCAATTTTGTTGCCACGGTCCGCTACGTGCGAGGTTGACGACCCCTGGCGAGATTCGCCGTACCCAGATCGATGCCGCAGTGAGTCATGTCTGATTAGTTTTCAGCAGGGGTAGACTTTTTCTCAATTCCGTTTCCTCGATATCGTTGTTTTGGTGGTTCATATGTATGTATGTGTGTGTTTTGCTATTATAAATTCAACCTTGACTGAATTGATGCCATTCATCACGTACTTGCATACTTGCGCGTGTTACTTAACGCCAATAATGCGAAAATAGAAAAACGGAAGTGGTCTTCCTTAGCACTCGTTCGTAAAAGTTATGGACGTGTGTAAAATTGCTACGTGTGTTTCTTTTCAAGCTCTGATAAATTCGAAGTTGGTTTAATTTTATAATTGCGTATATATTTTGTTTTTGCTTGCTTTTCTTTTTTTTTATTTGATGTCGTGTTTGTATGGTTGCTCGGAAACAATGCGCCGCGGCGCTGGAACAATACGCCCTCGGCGATAAAACTTACAGTTGCCGCATTTATTTGACTATCTTTGTTTAGTGGTTCTTTATAAAATACCTTTTAATTGTTTCTTTCCTGCAATTCATTTCAATGCCCTCCATATAAAACTAATAAACCAGCGGCGTGGACTAGTGGTTAGTATATGTACTATGCTTTCGAGCAGAGTGGTCACTGGTTTGAGTCCCACTAGAGTCTCGCTGCTGGCCAGACCTTGGTTTGTGACTCCAAGTCGATCATTTCGTATCAGAGTTTGCCATTTTTTCTGATTTTCGTTGAAACGGTTCCTGTAAAAATTGGCATCTCCTTCCCTATCTCTCTTGCTAATCTTAAGTTATTCTGCGTCTTGAGGTTCGCTAATTTGATTGTAAAATGCGGCAAAAATTTCTCCGTCGATATCACTGTGGATGTTAGTATGAATTCGCATTGTATAAAATGCTTATGTATATATATTGATTGTATTGCATTTTTATAAGTGCACTCGTCGCTTTGGAGCGATTTGTAAAGGCGAGTGCTCGTGTTCTATGAAATAAAAATAAAAAAATAGAATATAAGAACGGTGAAAAACTTTAATTATTTTTTTATATTTTTAGCCAGCAGCATAGCTGCATTAATGCTAACCACCGATAAGTTGCCCGGTTCAATCGCGATGGTTGACCTGGGTTGTAAAGAATTTATTACGAATATTATCTGTAGTGCTGCTAGTTATGCTCAGATATTTGTGACTCCAAGTCGATCTTTCCTATCAGAGATTGCCAATTTATCTGATTTCATTTTTGAAATAGTTCCTCATCAAATTAGCGAAAAACCATCCTACACACTGTGTCACCACTATTTGAATATGATTTCAAAAAATTATAATCTATAAATTTTTATAGTAAACCGAAAATTGCGAATATGGATTATTTGACGCTCAAATTCTCGTTATTGTGATAGTTCGCTTGAATGACTCTCGGTGGGTGGAATTTTCGAGTGCCAGATATTCCGTGTTCAAGATTTTAGTAGCGTATTCGAGATTTATATATGTACCAGATTAGCACTATAGAATTCGCTCAGAATACGGCGTCATGGGAATAAAAGTGGTGAAAAATAGGCGATATTTGGCCAATTTGGTGAGGAACTGTTACAACAATGAAATCAGATAAATTGACAAACTCTGATAGGAAACGCTCGACTTGGAGTCACACATATCCAAGTCTGACCAGCAGCACCGCTGAAATACTCTGAACAAATCATTTTCAAACCAGGGCTTGAAACCGGCACCTCTCAGTGGTTACCATTACCGCAACCACCGAGCCATGCTACTGGCTGGTTTTGTGTTCATTACATTCGGTGTTCAGTTGATAAAATTTTAGGCAAATCTACGTTTCTTAAAAACAAACATCTTGCCTTCTCTTGTTTAGATTGATAAATCGAGCTTTCAAATGAATATTGACCATATGGTGACTAATGATTCTCGAAATCGCCTCAATGATACATCAGATCGTATCTTTAATTTACTATTTGATAATATTGTATGGAACAAGATGGCGGTCCAAGAGAATGTCTTTAATGCAGAAAATATACGGCTACTGAAAAGCCTTAAGGCACCTTATGGTTAAATATGGAATAAAACGTTCTCGGTACAAATTTGAAAGGTATTCCATATATGTATATGATATATTAGTGTGAGAATCACTGGCTCTAGTGTCGCCACGTACATATATAATACAGATGAATTTTCAGCGTTTGTCATTTTTCAAGACAATGGTGGATGTTTAAGACTGACGTTTTTAATTGAAGATTTTTTACATCTTTACTAAGCAACTTAATTTATGGCTAGTGTTTTAATTGAAACCAATTAGAAATACGCAGAAATTACACATATGTGGGTCTGTGCTAAAACTGTTTCAATAAAACTACTTCATTGGCAGCATTTCACCTGAGTAATCAAGAAATCATCGAGAGTAAATACATATGGATGAGTTGATAAAAAAATACCAGTCTGAGAATTCTTCCTTTGCTTACTTTTACCATTGCGGTCTATGCACACTAGTAGATGTTCACATATGCTCTACATATGTACATATTTCTTTATATACATATGTATGCATATGTATTTAGGGTGTGAGGAGACTCATCCCTTCTATGCTCTCGAGGGAGAGTGGCGAGATAAATTTCGAGGTAATTTATCTATATGCCTTTTTTTTTTATAAACCTTCGTATGCTCCTCAAAGACAAAAAAAAACATGCTTAGTGAATCATGTATTTTTGAACACACCGAGACTATTTCAATAGAAATATTTTGAATGTGAAACACAATTGTGTCTTAGAAACGAATAATTGATCCTTCCGCCATAAATGGGTACTTCCTTCTGGTCCTTGATCCTTCCGGAAAAAATGGGTACTTCCGCCGTAAAATTATTATCTAAATCCAATAGTTTGCATATTTTTTGTGCGGTAGATCAACGATGACGATACTACGGCACGTGTGCCATTGGCGCTTATTGCTAATATTGACTCATCTCTCAACTTATCATAACGCCAAGGGGACAGTTAAGTAACATATGAGTTATGACACGGACTGCAATCATTTTATGAGAGCTATCAATTTTAATCATATCATCGGATTAAAATATTAAGTTTTAAATATACTTGGTCCGCTGTAGGAAGATACACTTGGGGCGAAAATACACTGAGTGGTATGGAACGTCACGTCCTTGGATGCGGTGCATCCGCTGTAAAATCGCCAGACAAATTGAACGACAGATTAACGGACGGCTGCTTTAAATGCAATTCTCGTCTTAAGTTCGATAAGTTCCGAATCTTGCCTTATTAAACTCGCCAGAAAGATCCAACTCAATTTTAATAATTGCATCTGTGCACATAGAAAGGTTACTCGTCATCTGATGTGCAATCTATCATTCGAGAAAACGAGAATTACGTTTAAAGCTGCCGTTCTGTTAATCTGGCGATTTTAGAGCGGATGCACCAAACCCCACGTCCTTGGCTCCACGCTGTAACAGTGGGTGTTCCTAAAACCGAATTCGGGTTTAGTTGCACGCGCAGAGTGCTTAGTGTCTCCTTTATTTCATCAAATATGGGATAAAAGCAAAGCAAAGATAAAATATCACCGAAAACACCAGGGGTGATTTTTGGGGCTGTGTACCATGTACCATAGGCTAGGGGTGCTGCGGTTTTTTCGCGTGTTTAAAAGTATCTAAAAAAAAACACGTACCACTCAGTGTGTTTTCGTCCTTGGTAAAAATATCTCTTTCACCGCCTCTCGCAAAGAGTGCACCTCTCAAAAATGTCTCGCACGACCCAATCGGGGTCCGCCCGGCAAATCAAACGTCAAATGGGTTGCCAGTAACAAAAATAAAATTTGACGGTGAATTTATTATAAAAAATAAACATTGATTACAATGTAAACTGCTTTGTTACATTAAAATAAAATAATACCATCCCTAACAACTTAAAAATAACACATTCAATGCCGGACGGGTATTAATACCCTTTACGCCGACTGATAGATAATTGCGGGAAGGGTATTTTAACCGATTACATAGCCCGGTGGTTATCGTCGGGTAAAGTATGAATACTCTTTTTTTTTGTTAAGTTAGTTGGATCTTGATGTTCAGCTGCTTCGGGATTTGGCAATTTTGATATTGAAAAAATGATCAAAATATGTTAAATACTGTGAAATTTATGACATTTTATGTAATTTGCAAATAATTACGGGATTACGCTAATATGTAATTTCCCGCGGTGGGTCGCAAGCGACTAGTCACAACTCCCAATTTATGTATTTATTATTTATTTGGAAAATTTACAGTTTATTATGTTACATAGATTGATAGTAAAAAAAATATAATTATTTTAAGTAAACCATTAATAATTTTCGCAAATAGGTAAAAAAGAAAAGCTTAAACATTTAAAATAAGAAACAAAAATAATAATAGAGTAAGATAATTAGAGAAAACAAAAAGAAAAAATAGAAATAACAGTATAATAAAAATATCAAAATAATAAGAATAACAAAACGATAATAATATGATAAAAATTATGAAATAATAAAAATAAAATAATATATAACAATAAACAAAAAGACAAAATAAATACATAAAAATAAAAATTCATAATCACAATCGTAAATTTTCAATAAAATTAATCATCGAAAAACAAATTTGCAATAATCACTCTAGCTTGTATAGCATTAATATTAAATAAGTCAAACATAGAAATTGAAGAAAGTAGTTTGTTGACGGTGGAGCTTGCACGCCAGATGAATGAGCTTCTTCCATAATTAGAAAAATATTAGGTATGTAAAGGAGCTCATTACATCGGGTCATTCTATTTGGCACACGCAACAATTTTTTTAATTAATAAAACCAACCCTAACTTAACCTAACCTAACTTAACCTAACCTAACGTAACTTAAAGAAATAAGTGTTGGCTAAATTTTCTGTACATTTTATTTTTGTTACTGGCAACCAATTTGACGTTTGATTTGCCGGGCGGACCCCGATTGGGTCGCGCGAGCTATTTTAGAGATGTTAATTTGACATTATATGTCGTGTAATTTATTTTACAGCCGTGCAAAAAATATCCCTTAAAAAATGCATATTGTTGACTTTTGAAATAATTTGATTTACTTCAATTGCATTAATTTAACATTGGTATGTTCAAAGTTTAATTGATTTTGGTTAAATTTATTTAAATTGGAAGCGGAAACTGTCTGCAGACACCGGACATACACCCAGTGGAAAAAAAAGTATGCAAATTTTCCATTATTGTGCTTGGGCACATGTCTATATACATACACACGTGCATACGTTGTTTGATATCCGGCTTAGTCATTATATGGTTCCCTTCTGACAGTTACACATGCTTACTATGCCATCCTTACTCACGTGCACGTTGGACCATTAGTCAAAACTTGCATGACTATCTATCGTTAATCGCATACGAATCAAGCGAAACGCTTCAAGGTGTTTGTTAGTCACTTCAAAATTTTAAAATCTCAAGTATGCTTTTCCGAAACGTTGTTTCGAAACGGTGTGAATCAATTTTGCAGAACCAATGATTCATAAATTATAAAGAATTCTGCTAATATTATATGTAAACAAGTACGTATGTAGTAGTTAAAAAAACGGTGCAATTTTGTTTGAGGTTGATAGTAAGCTTTGCGTATTTCTTGTTGACATTTAATCTAACCGCTTGATTTTATTTACTATTGTTATCACTGAGTCATTTTTTTTTATTTGACGTCATTGAACTATAATATAATGCAATTGGAAAATACGAGGTAATTTTCCATTGTGTATATACATACAGTACTCGATTTGATTCTTGCAATTATGTACTTGTTTACAAAATGTCGCATGTTCAAGGAAAATATATTTTTAATATAGTAAGATTTGTTTTTAAAATAGCTAGCAGCATAGTTTGGTGTTTGCGTTAATGCTAACCACCGATAGGTTTCCGGTTCAAACCCTGGGTTGACTCGATTGAAAGAATTTATTCCGAGTATGATCTGTAGTGCTGCTGGTCTGACTTGAATATTTGTAAGTCGATCGTTTCCTATCAGAGTTCGCCAATTTACACGATTTCGTTGTTGAAACGGTTCCTCAACGATAAGGCTACTTACCGCCTACTTGTCATCACTATTTATTTTAATCTTTTGGGAAATGCTTCGGTATCGCTCAGTGGCAACCTGTAATATAAATAGATAAAACAAATGAGTCAATTTACTGTATGATAATAAAATATTGAAATCATGGTGAATAATCAATCTAAGTTTATATATACATATTTGTATTGAAATCATGCTGAATAATCAATCTAAGTTTATATATGGCCGTCTTCGGTTACCATATGGTAGATTTATTTTGGAGTTTTGTACTTTTGATTTTTAATTTGGCAGCTACTCATAATGGGCACGTTTAATTGTCATCGCTTTGAAACAAGAAGCGATTTTTATGGCTTATTTATTTGATCAGTTAATATATCAGTTCGAAGCGATGACAGCTAGCTATACAAACGCGGTTTTCTACCGCCTTTTCACAACTCACTTTTAGTGGTAACAATTTTTTTTTTTAATAAAAGTTTACTATTATAATAATACTGAATTACTGACTTTTGTTTTCCCTCTTGATCTTAATTTTTTATTGCTTTATAATAATTTTATTACTTTAAAAGTCAAAAATATATTTTTTTTTCTATAAAACTCGCCTAATACATTAGGCGAGTTTTATATTTTACTACGTTTACAAGGATTGGTTTTCGATCTTAATATTTTTTTATTTGTACATACTAAAAACATTTTTTTCAACGTTTCGACTTATAATTCGCTAGATAATTAATTATACGTATTTTCAAGAAATAAAAAAATCGCAATCAATAGAAAAACATCCGACTATTGATTCCAATACTCACTTTTGGCACAACGAATACTAGATTTTGAGTTAAATACTGCAAAAGTCAAAAATCTGTAAAACTTGCTATCTTATAATCTAGAGAAAACCAATCAAAATCATTATCATATTAGAATTCAGTGGATCAAACTTAGTAAAGATTGATTAGTCTCCGCTCCGGAAATTTTTTGTTGTTGCTCAGTTTATTAACCTTTAATGCGACAAACTATATAATACAATATACATAATATGTAATGGAACGATTGGTTTTGTTATTTTGAAAGCTTTCTAGCGTAAGTAGATTGCATAGATTTCATGTATATATTTGATTTGTGTGAGAATAAAAAAAAAAAACAGCATTCTGTTCCAAAATTTACTTGGCTATCGCACATCCTCCGCATTCTCGAATTGCTGCATGCGAATATTTTATTTTTCGCTGAATTCCTACGCCTCGCAACGGTCCAAATTGCCCGCTTTTATTTCGCATTGTTTAAACCAAACGTTTCTCTGGTTGATTATGCGAAATCAATACTTGACCTGTTTCATATCGTACGATTGCCGCGAAACCCTCTCATTACCTATCGACTTGCAATTTTTACCATTTGAATATAATATTAATAAAATATTATCTTTGAATCGACCCCACGCCACGTCTATGGAAAATCTTCGGCTCATTCGAGGCAATTTCCTGCCTTGAATATTTCATGAGACTTTTAATAATGAAATTTATGTGTCGTATTGATTTGAATATTTTATTTTTATCTATTTGACGGTTCTGTCGTCTGTCGTACGTTCGGTGACGACCTTGCTTCTACTGTCATATAGATAATAATTAGGATGCTGTACATATGTATGACATTCGATAGCATTTTTCCGTCATTTAACCGAATCGTCTGTATTGAAATCAAGCAGCGTGAAAGTCACAAGGTGATGATTCACGATTGTGTTCTTATGGCAAGTGTTGTCGCTGAAACTAACTGTACTTGCGGTTTCGCTAACTGCACTTTGTCGCGTTCGCTTGCATTTATTATACGCTCGTGCAAGTTCTGTTTTTCTTTAAGAAAATTCTGTGACCTGTAAAATCTTCCGTGTGTACACTTTAAAAAGACGGGAAGTCGATGATTAATTTCGCGTGATGATTTTATCGAAAATAATCGTTCCGAGTATGATATACTTATCTACGATAACAAATAATAGTAGGCACTTCAGATTGCTGTTTATTTTGTTTTTTATATACATATGTACAATCTGTATATAATATTTATTTAAGACAGGAGGATGCGGCCGAAAGTGTTGCAGCTGCTTCTTTTTTTTTTAGTTTTTATCGAAAAATAAAATCACATGCTTAAAAATCACCATATTTATAAAAAAAAGTTCACGTAGAGTGCATTTTTTTGTTTATTATGAAATAAGTTTTGCTCGCATAAGATTAATATGATAGATTTAATAAGCTAGTTACTGCTAAATGCAATTGATTTCGATTAATTGGTCCACAACTTAGTATAAATATTTGCATAATAAGGAAAACCTCATATGTTGCAGCTGCTTCCTTTTTATTACAAGCAGTGCCGTAGCGAGGCTATGGCAAATGTGCGAGTGCCAAGGGCGTTCGATGTGAAGGGCGCCTGAGGCGCCCCTCGCCTACTTTTTTAATAAAACATAAAATTTGAGATTAATTCGATGTGTTTTTGAAATATCCATTTGTATTTTTATACATATAGTATTTTTAACTGGTGAGGGTTTATTGACTTTACTGAACAAAATTTAATAAATCAAGGAATATCACATTCTCAAAAATAGTTGGAAATAAATAGATTGTGATCGATTTCTAAATGAACATGTTTAAAACATCAGTTACAAACTTTTTACGAGGGTAAAGACCCCAGGAGAATGTATCACATTGATATTTTAAATATACTATGTATGCATAATAGATAGATCGGAGTTACAAGAATCCTATCTCAATATCGAATTAGCGATACGTATATATATCACAGTGGCTTCTCATATATACATATATATGTATATATATTACTTCACTAATAGGTTATTATTTAATAAAATGTTTTTTTTTTAAAGAAATATATAACTCGTTTATTAAAAAATATCTGCAGCTTTTTTTTTGTTTATTCAATTTAAATCAAATATAAGATTAGGTTTATTACTTGTTTTTCACTGCTTGTATATATGCATATGTCCAAATGTACACTTCGTTCGTTCATGAACGTACTAGTATGTTTATACACAAACCAATCTGGCTAGCGCAGTTGATTTTCGCATACAAAATGGTTCACTGTTGTCAATTTCTTAGAAAAACCATGCTTATTTGCTCTCTTGCTTTGAAAACTAATGGAGTGGTCTATTGTTATTTGCAAAAGTATCCGCTTGTAGCCGAATATTAGTTATAAGACGTAAACACACTCGTACGGTATGGAAATACTCGCGGTTTCCAGCTGGGAAGAGCGTTTCATCATATCATTGTTACGATCTTATTATTTCGACAAGTTTCTCCTACTTTCTTCAAATATCGATCACTATGTCATTACGATGATAAAATCTCACCGAAAATACTTTTGGTGGGGAGTTCTAGGAAGATCGCGACTGCACCATACTTTATGTATGTATGCAATATTTTTAATATTAGCGGCAACAGGAAATATAGCAACGTTGCAATGTGGTTTCCATAGGATTTTTCTTTTAAATGCTTGCCATTTTAACATCTCAGAGGCTTTTAAAGTTTTGACAGCTACATTTTCGTGTGACACCTGGTAAGTCTATTTAAAGGTAGATTTTGACTAGCAATTACACTAAAACCAAAGGTTCGTGTATGGACGAACTAGTATGTTCATGAACGAACCGGAGAGAACACTTGGACTGTAACATATATGTATGTACATTCTGGTTAATGAGGTCACAACTCTTGAAGCCGTTTGGTTAAATCTTGGGCTATAGCTTTCAAGCCCCGTTTTACAGTCTTCAGGTATAATGAGACGCATCAGGGTCAAAATAATGAAGTTATATAAAGTAAATGTAGGTTCTGTATTCGGTTATATTACTGTTTTGGTATTTCTCCTTGTGAGAATGTGTCTTGGATCCTCTCTAGCCGAGATGTTTCCACATTGATTTGTCTTAATAAACAAGCGGATGCTCCAATTGTGATTTTTTGGTAGAAGTGGAAAATTAATTATCCAATGAATATCTGTATGATTTTTTCGTTTTCTTGCACTCAATCTGTCTTTTATACATTTGACGTGAAAATTTAGTTACATACCATTTTTGCTTTGATTAAACTTTCTAGTTATTAACGATTGAAATTAACCTTATTTCACTCCAACAGTGATCTTTTCTGTAATTCACGCCTCTCAGCTGGTTCATATCTCGGACGAGTTACAATAAATTCTTCTCTGCTACTTTCGTACTATTTATAAACGGAGTGCATATCTGATTCAAACTGTGGCCTGTATTATTAGCAGGAATAACCCATTACCTTATTCCGTTTTCCCTATTACAAGTTTCTATATATAGCTTGGAACCAGTTCTTATCCTTCTCCTTATGTTTTCACGCACTGATACATTTCGGACGTTTTTGTTAATTGTTTTTATTTCACTTCCAGCTCTTACATTGTATCCGTTTCCATGAAGGTTTTGGCTTTCTTTTGGGTTATTATGAGAGTGTCTGATAGTTTTTGTTTTTCGAGTGTTTCTCCTTCGTTCAGTTGCATATGGTGCTGTCTGTGTCGGTGTCGTTCATCCCTGGTTTTATTTATAGTGCAGTCACTGCACCAGCTGCACTCGGCTACTGAACCCAACACACTCTCGCTCTCACTGTCGTCGCCGTTATGCTCTGTAGAACATGCACCGCCATTTTTAATGTTTTGTCGAGACATCTATTGAACACGACCAAGGATATGGACAAAATATGTATTCCAAACCACTAATCAATAAAGCGAATGCTCGCAAACAGATCCGAGGCTCGTCAAAAATGTATTGGATTTTTTATATGGTTTTTAATTATCCTTTTAACTACTGGCAACTTACATTTTGCCTTTTGTGCTCTTAATACCGGTTGACACGATGCGAGTAGCTTTGACGTTACTCGCAGCTTAGCAACAGGTGATCCAACCGTTTTTGAATGTTTTGGACGTCCAAGCTACTTGCATCGTGTCAACCCGGTATAAAGGTGCTCTTGTTAACGGTAAACGGACTACTAGTCATATGTGAACCAGTCACAGGACAACCGGTCGCTCTAGATCGGTCACACCCTAAAACTAGTCACACCCGAAAATTGGTCACGAAAAAACTGGTCACACCCAAAAATTAAAAATTGGTCGAATTTTTGGGTGTGACCAATTTTTGGGTGTGAACAGCTTTAGGGTGTGACCAGTTTTGGTGTGACGGGTGATCACGTGTGACCGATCTAGAACGACCGGTTGTCCTGTGACCGGTTCACATTTGACTAGTAATCACCGAACCCTTGTTAACTACTAGCTGTCAGCAATACATTAATTTACCGTCAATTGGCGTTATTGTATCATTTTAATCCAACGACCGTGTTTCCCTTTTGTCAGAATTTAATGTTTTTTTTAAAAAGATTTAAAAAAAATGTAGGGTCCTTTTAAATAAAAAAAAGTCGTGCCCTAAAAATTTGCGAGATTTTTTACAACTTGACTACATTCCTGAAAAATGAAACCTTCGCAATGTTAGACACGTCTTAATGTAGAAACCGCCATGGCTCAGTGGTTAACGTGTTAACTTCCAACTGAGGAGTCATGGGTTCATTCCCTGGCTTGGTGTTGCTGGCCAGACTTTGGATATATGTTTGTGGCCCCAGATCGATATTTTCCTATCTGAGTTTTCCAATTTATCTGTTTTCATTGCTGAAACGGTTCCACGAAAATTGGCAACCTATCATGTCTCTCGCAAATTCGAGTTTATAGCACCCACTCTGTAAAATCAATGTATTTCTCGAAATATTAGTATTATCGAATTTTCCTATATAGTATATAGGTACATACGATACTGTATAAATATAATTGTTCTTCGATATTTTTAATTGTTTAGGAAACCGTATTGGGTTTACCTGTTAGGTCTTCCTGGTAAAAATAAAAAAAAAGATTTTCATGGGCTTACAACATGGTTGAGATATTTTTGTTTCCAATAGTTGATAATAAGTTACATATATTAGCTGAGAATTACATATTAAGTGAGGAGTGTATATGAAGTGGGCGGTCATATAGCCTCTCGAAACCATATGATCATAAATTTGACAGATAATGACTTCCATATAGCACTTAGTAGTGTAGTTGTGTACATTTCTGCATAGAAATATGTGCCATATGTTGTTTTTTTAATACACTTACTCCGAGAATAGTAATACTGTGTGAACTGCAAAACGAAATAGTCATTGTTTTGTTTGTTTTTGTGACATTTCGACAGTAAACAAAAGCCAACAGATTCCATGACTCGTCACGGTATTTGCTCTTATGTATGCCTTGATTGCTGGCGTTTCAAATTCAGTGTTTTTTTTTTTTTTCGGAAAAAATGTAATAACGAGGAAGGTGAAAGGGTCGTTAAAAAATGTCACCGTGCTTATGCAAGTTAAAACTTATTTTTAATGTGGTATGGGTGACTTGAGTTCCGGTAATGTCGAGACATGAAAACAGATGGTCTCTTGGTCTTGTCTAGGGTATGACGTGATCTATCAATATAGCCATTTTGCCAGAAAGTAGAATGCGTTGGTCAGCTTTGTGTGGGGTACGTAGAAAAAGATATGCGGTTTGGAATACATTTGACGTGTTGATGCATATATGTATGTATGTACATATGTACGTATATGCTGTCTTTGGGATTATTTTCGGCAATATTTACGTGTGGTATCTACTTTTTGCAAAGCGTATAAATACAATTTAGGTTCTACATACATACTTTGCGAACCATTATATGTAATTATCATTTCAAAGTATACACATATGTATGCATGTTCCATATATATTAGTATGTAGTGTTTGCGGACGTTATTATTTCGTTTTTAATGCGACTATTTGAAAGATTAATTTAGATAAGGACTTTGTTATTGACGGTTGTGAATAAAAATTGCTCGAAATGAACATTATATGTATGTATTTGTTTATTTTTATCTTGCTCTTTTGATTTGTAGAACTTTTTTAAATCGATTATTATTATTGTCCAATTGCTTTAGAATGTCTTGATGCCCATTTAAATTTTCTACGGTTAGTTTCGTTATAATGACCATTTAAAAGTAGCTCTATTATATAAAAAACACCGGTCTCCGTGACGAGCCGGAATGTTAAATTACAGAAAACACAAATATCGGAAGGCAAAGATCGAAAATCGAAAGATCTTAAGTCGAAAGATCAAAAAAAAAGGGTGCATGGTAAACGGTACATACTCACTTAATTTGCGCGAGCTGGGTACAACAGGAACAAGAGGAACGGGCTTTTCCTCCCGTATTAATGTGCGCACGCAGAATAATAAGAAGCGCCCGTTCCTCTTGTTCCTGTTGTACCCAGCTCGCGCAAATTAAGTGAGTATGTACCGTTTACCATGCACCCTTTTTTTATCTTTCGATTTAAGATCTTTCGATTTTCGATCTTTGCCTTCCGATATTTGTGTTTTCTGTAATTTAACATTCTGGCTCGTCACGTAGACCCAAAAAACACGCAGTTCATTCATTTTATGCTAAACATATAGTTTTTTTTAAACAATCTAATAGCCAGCAGTATAGCACGGTAGTTGCGTTAATACTAACCACCGGGAGGTTCCCGAGTCTGAGCCCTGGGTTGACCTTGGATTGAAAATAATTTTTTCCGAGTATTTCTGTAGTACTGCTGGTCATACTTGGATATTTGTGTTTGCCAATTTATCTGATTTCATTTTTGAAACAAGTTCCTCAACAAAAACTATTATTTGTCACCACTATTTTAATATGATTTCAAACTTATAATCTATAAATTGATGTATGTATCTACAAATTTAATACCATAGATGTCGCTCAGGGGCAACCCGTGTTGGCGTCATGGAAAAATATAAATTAATTACCTATAAATAAAATATTATTTTTTGCAGTGATTGAAAATGTAGGACATCCTTCCGTAGATTTTAGTAGACACACAATAATAAAACCAAAAATATTTCATGGAAGAGAAAAAAGACAAATTTCAACAACGTTAGAACAGGTAATTAATATTTATTTTTTAATAAAATAAATAGCTCTCAATTTGATGTTAAATTTATAACCATTTTCATATATGATATTTCGTTTTGTTTTAGGAGGGTCTCCATATACACGATCTCACAATTAGTTACGATATAGACGGTGAACAGTATTTATTAGATCTTCGTCTAAATAGGGAATTGATACCGTCAAATTTTTTTGTACGTCATCAACTTCAGGGTCAACATATTATTAAAAATGCAACTGAAAGGGTATGCAAATTTTGTCTAACTTCCACATATAAATGAAATTTCGACTAATTTTTGGTGGCTAATGACTTTTGTTTTGAATTTAGGACGTTAATTTATGTCAGTATGTGGGAAAAATCCGAGGTGTTGAGGATTCTTGGGTTGCTGTATCAACTTGCAAGGGATTGAGAGGAGTAGTGTACGATGGAAAGACTATGCATTATCTTCAAGCCGGAAAAGGTATAAACAAAAGCCCTTCCTATTGGAATTTTCAATCAATATTTTTTATTTTTATGTAAGTTCTTTTGTTTCAGAAAATTCTTTAGGTGAATCGCACTTTCTATATAAACATGAAGATTTAGTTACAAATCATAAATGCGGATATGTGGGAGGAGGTCATAATGAAACCGAATCTTTAAATTCTGTGAACCATGAATTTAACCGGATTCTACGAGTGAGTGCTATTTTTTAATTGTAAGATAATCTTGTGTTATCGATGCAAAATAACGTTTGGCTAAAATTTGTTTCCAGTATAAAAGGTCTGCATCGCCGACTGAAACCTCGGTAAGAGGGCCGTATAATGCGAACAAAAAATCGCGTTACGTCGAATTAGTATTAGTAGTCGATAATAAGGAATATAAAGAATTGGGCGAAAATCTTAGTAATGTGTACCATCATTGCAAAGACATAGCAAATATAATTAATTCGGTGAGTTTTATTTTCGATAAATTGTACGTGTGTGCTTATTTTATATACAGACATTTTGATGAAGTGAATGTTATTTTCAGTTATATGCGCCTCTAAATATATTTATTGCACTAGTGGGTGTAGTTGTGTGGACAGAATATGATGAAATAAAACTATCAGATAATGGAGATACTACGTTGACTAACTTCTTGCATTACAGAAGAGAAAGACTCGTTAAAGATCATCCGAATGATAATGCTCAACTTCTGACGTAAGATTAATGATCAAAACATTTTTAAATGCCAATTGAAGGAAAATTTTTTGATAATTTTTATTTAATTTCAGACGAGAACAGTTTGCAGGAGGAGTTGTAGGAAAAGCTTTGAAAGGACCAATTTGTACGTACGAATTCTCTGGCGGTGTTGCAATGGATCATTCTAATGTAGTAGGACTTGTGGCTACTACCGTAGCTCATGAAATGGGACATAATTTTGGTACGATTTCAGTTTCATATACGATTTCAAATTCGGTGCATGTATAGTTGCAATTTTAATACAAATACATATTTATATTTTTATAGGAATGGAACACGATACAGAGAGTTGTAAATGTCCCGATGATAGATGTATAATGAGTCCGTCTAGTAATTCTCAAAGTCCCACTCATTGGTCTTCTTGCAGTTTAGAATATTTGGCACTAGCATTTGAACATGGAATGGACTATTGCCTGAGGTAAATTAAACAAGTTTTGTTTCTATTTAATAACACTGTTCGACACGAAAAATGGTTCAGAGGCGAGATATGACTTTTCTTATAAATCTAACAAAAAATAGTGTGGCCAGAACATAAACATCTTTCAATAGAAAATACTCAATATAAAATAGTATTAACAGTGGGAAAAAATCCCAAGTGAAAATACGTAGTTTTGGCTTTTGATTTGAACTGGACGACTACTTAGAGAGATTTAAAAGCTGAAAAGTACTACCAATAAAAGATAAAATTCCCGACTATAGATTCCAATATTCATTTTCAACAGGAAATTGACAAATTTTGAGACATCGACCGAACAACACCAAGATATAGAAAAATCGCGCGATTTAAAAAACACATACATATCTCCAAATCTCGAGCCAATCAACATTTTTTATTACCAGATTCGTGTTTAATGGGCATAAGAAAAGTCATATCTCGTCTCTGAACCAAAAAAAAAGTCGTCATTTGTCGAACAGTGTAATAATTACATTTGCGATTTAATACAAAATTTTCATTCCATCACAGAAATAAACCTAAGAAACTATTTGACTCCCCGATTTGTGGAAACGGCTTTGTTGAATTAGGAGAAGAATGCGACTGCGGTTTATCTAAATCGTGTGATGGAAATTTTTGTTGTAATCCTGCAACTTGTATGCTGTTCCAGAATGCAACGTGTGCCACAGGCGAGTGCTGTGATCTGAAGGTAATGTTACATTTTAATTCTTTGCTTCAAGTTCGTGTAGTTTAAGTTTGAAGGTGTACTAATTCAACGCCTTTTGTGTAGACTTGCCGTCCATCGGATGCTGGAACCATGTGTAGGAGTGCTGAACATGAATGTGATCTACCAGAATTTTGCACTGGTCAGTCTGAATTTTGCCCTGACGATGTATTTAAAATGGATACTGAAACGTGTGAGGGGGGACATGTAAGATATTTTACTGTTTACTATTTTTTAAACGATAAATTTATTGTATTTACATGTGTATGTTCATATTTCGTTTTGTAGGCATTTTGCTATCAAGGTTCTTGCAGAACTAGAACAGATCAATGCCGATTGCTTTGGGGACCGTCTGGTGAAACTAGCGATGATAAATGTTATGAAATGAATAGAAAAGGAACACGGTATATATTATCTAATTATTTATAATATATTTTTAATACTAATGAATGTTTTGATATTTATTTTATAAAACATTGATTGCAGGCATGGTAACTGTGGTTATAATCGCCTCAAACAAAATTTTTCCAAATGTCAAGATGAAAATCTTTTATGTGGCATGCTTCATTGCCGTCATTTGAATGAGCGTTTGGAATTTGGAATGGAAAATGTTGCGATTTTATCGCATTCGTTTATCAATAATAAAGGTTCGATTATTCCATGTCGATCGGCAATGGTGGATTTGGGGCTGAATCAAGTCGATCCTGGCCTAGTTCCCGACGGTGCAAAATGCGGTGAAGGAAAAGTATAGTTATTCGAAAATAGTATTTTAAATAAAATATTTAGAGATTTTAATGTGTACCAGATTTTACTGCATTTTGGGAAATGACACAAATACATTTTTCGTATGCTTAATTAACATACATACATATATCTCTAATTGAAAATAATTGGAACAAGATTATTTGTGCTATTTATCTAATTTTGTGAAGTAAACAGTCAGCTTTCACTTGTCGAATTTTGATATATACGGTGTCACAACAAGACTCATGGAAATTTCGTTCACCGACAACTCGCTCACGACCGTTCGCTCGCCGAAAGTTCGTTCACAGATACTTGTTAACCGATAACTTGCTCAATGATGATTCGTTCACGGACAGTTCATTTATGACTGTTCGTTCACGACTGTTAGTTTGTGATATTTCGTTTATACATATATGCTTTGTTCACAGATTTTCATTCACAAATATAAAATAACTCGTTTGCGGAGCTCGTATGTGAATTGAATAAATAATTTTATTGATTTTGGTAAGTGAAAACTGACCCTGCACCGTTCACTTACGAACGAGTTATTTTATATTTGTGAATGAACATCTGTGAACGAAATAACGGTTAATGAACTGTCTGTCAATGACATGTTTGTGAATTAACGGTTGTGAGCAGTTGTGAGCGTAAAAAGGAAGTTTGACAAGCGAATGCAGATTGCACTTTTTATGATGACTTTTTTATCTATGAAAAAAAAACTATCAAAATATGAATAAATGTTTTTTTTTAGATGTGTGTGAATCAGAGATGCTTAGCAGTTGATTCATTAAGATTGGAAGTGAAGTCGAAATCTGATCAAAGCTTGATTTGTCCTTTCGATTGTAATGGTCGTGGTGTTTGCAATTCATTAGGTAATAAAATAAATAGATTATTTTATTTTGATTTTTTCATTGTTTTCTAATTTGAATTATCCGGTCTGTAGGTCATTGTCACTGTGATAAAGGATATGCACCACCTCTATGCGAATATCCTGGTCCTGGCGGCAGTTTGGATTCGGGTCCTGCCAGTCCAAATCGTAAGAAGCATTTTTTATATACGAATTATTTTAAGAAATCCTTTTATGATATATCACCCATTTCATAAATTAGTATGAAAATAAAGATTCTTTGGTTATTTTTTTAATTTTTCCATTTTTTTTTCAGCTCCCAAAGAAATTGTGATGCTCATATGTATAGGATTATCCGGAATAATAACAACAGTGCTACTTTTGGCTCTCCTTTCATATTACTCGCAACATAATGCTATTATATGTTGGAAGGAACCAAAGACTATGTCGTATGTACAAAAAAATAATTCTGGTTTTTGTGCAAAGTGTTCTTCATTCTTCACTTGTGGCTTTGGTCGCTTTTATTCTTGTAGTGGTAAAAATTGCTTATGTTGCAAATCAGATTCTAACAATATAGATAACAGTAAAAATATCAGTAGCGAAGTGCATGAAAATCTTGATCCGAGTCATAAAAAATTGGAAAAACATGAAATAAAGAAGGCTAATTTGATATCGACGACTAACGAACATGTTCAGAATAATTTTTCATCGTATAAATCGAGAGTTCTTAGCATAAGACGCAGCAGTTTATTTAATAGTAAGGATGAAAGACAGCTGCAAAAAAAAGATTTGTTAATTAATCCTCCTGATACAGTGAAAATCCCTGTTCATGGCAATAAAATTTCGAATGCAAACATAAAACATCTTGTACTTAATACTTCCTTAGTAAAGTCAAAAGATAATATTTTATCTCCTTCTTCAACATTTTGTTCGAGCTCTGAATCTTTTGACGATGACACTGATGATATTCCACAAAATCCTGTATCTGTAAGAGCATTAAGAGATCAATTGTTTATGAATGCTGATAAAAATAATCCTCAAAATAGAGTATATGTTAAAACCAATATTAAAATCAATCCTATGTTTCCAAAGGTTTGATTTATAGTATTATTTTGTAGTTAACTGTAGACTATGATTTCTTTTAATTATATGTATTAAATAATTTAATTTATTTTTCTAACATTCATTTTTATCATATCAATTTAAGGTTTTTTCACTATGAAAGAAATTATTTTAAAATAATAACTTTTGATTCAATGAATACAACGATTTTCAATTTGAAACAGTTTTCTTTCAAAGTGAAAATATTTCATTTCTGTGAACTAATTTGAGATGGGGCTAATTCAGAAATGGGGAATATAAATATTTGATAAAACTGTGTTTATGAAGGGTCCTGATAAATGGTCATTCAAATATGTGTACAAATTATATACATAGTGCCATGTAATTTAAAAATATGATATAGAAATCTTGTTCTTCGTTTCTGAATATGTTATAATGTATTTTTTGTGTAGTTAGAAAATTGGTGTTGGTTGTTCACAATTTGCACTCAAAATGCATGTAATATCTTATTTTTTTACTTTGCTTTTTTAATATTTCAATTATTGGTTTACTAATATACCTACATATATTATATTTGTGTTTTTCTTCTTCTTTTCTTTTAATACTTTTAAATTGTGATTTTAGTTTTCACTCTGTATGCACAGTGCTTTGTAAATTTGAATATTATATTTTGGCTGTTAAATAATTGTATTCTATTGCATGTTATGTTTTTATTTTTGGATTTATAATAAATGTTTATATATATATATATATATATATATATATATATATATATATATATATATATATATATATATATATTTTTTTTTTTTTTTTTTCTGTAATGTTGAATTTTGCATGTTTCAAAAATGATTAAGTTTAGTTAATTTTTATTTTTTTATTTTCATATTATGGAAATATTATATAAAAGAATGATTATTTCTCGAAAATTTAATAGAATTAATGAATATAATTAATTTGTCTCATAATATTTCAAAGTAAAAATCTCCAATACAGTAGTGTTTATATTTATAAGTAAATTAAAAATTATTTTTAGATTTTTATTAAAATTTTAAATATAGTAAAATGTAATATAATCTTTGTATTTACAAATTGTATTGTCACAAAAGTTGTATAGTATTGGACTTTCATATGCCTTGAGCATTTAATCTGAATTCTGCCGGTAAGAGTCTATTACTTTTACTACTCTATAAAACTACTTAAATTACATAATTTTCCTTTTTTATAGGTTGAAATCTTCAAACAAAGGCAATCTACAACGTCGTACATCTCGTGGAGCCAGTTGCCTTGAATTATGTAGTCCTTCAAACTCCATTCCAACTACCGTATCGCCCACTACACCACATCTTTCTCCAGATGACATGAATTCCAGCCTTCTACCGACTCATAATTCTCAATTGAACGAACAATCACAGCATATCAATTTTTTCGGAAATTTCAAAGGATTTTCTTTGACCCCTCTCCAGAAACAAGAAAAACAATTTGGAGTTTCCAATCAAAATTTCGGCATTGAAAATGAAAACACGAACAAGTCTGTATCTAGCTTTTCGGCAAAATCAGACAAATCCAATCAAAATAATGTGAGAAGTGTTGTTAGTGCATTAAATTCCAAGAACTCTGATCAACCGAATATTGGCAACAGTAATTCAGGGAATTCCACGAATGTTTCAACCATTCCACGTTCTCCTGTCCATAAATTGCCACAGAGATCAGCACCCCCTATACCTAGTGTGCCTTCTATATCTATAAAAATGCCAACTAGTAATAAATCAAATTTACATAATCCAAATACAAACAAAGTGACCGCTACTATAAACAAGTTTGGTGCTTCTGATAAAAATAAATCAATCGTAGCAGGCGTCGAAAGCTCGAACACTGCTTCAATGGTTCCAGCATTGCCTCCGGCGAATCCTGTTGCAACAAACACACGTCCAGTCATTTCTAATCCAATTTTAGAAGCTTCAACCTGCACAGCAAAGGAACTTATATCACCATTAAAGAATAGTGGCGGCACTATAACAAATGTCGTTCCACTAAGAGCGGCTCCAACTATTCCTGCTGAATCAAGTAAAAGGCCTTTGAGCAGTCCAAATTCTGTAACCAATGCCATTATTAATTTGCAAGAAGAACAACCTACCAAAAAATCTAAAGACGGCATTACACTGAATCGGATTGCTTCATTTTTGAAACAAGAGAAAAATGATAAGGATAAATCTAGAAATCCTGTAGAGAGGAGTCACTCTCTTCCAAAAAATCAACATAACCAGATTAAAGCGTTTAAAAATTTGGATAAAAATGAATTGAGAACATTACCCATTTCCAATCCGATTCCATTGAATGACATTGACCTGCCTAGTAGTGCAGTTGTGATTGGGTCGGATTCTGAAGATTCAGATCCTAACAAATCTATAATGCGTGCGCAAAGTATGAGAGGACCAGTATCGCCGCAAAAACCAAATATACCAGCATTTGGTTCAATGAGGCAGGCATCGGGTGTAAAGAGACCAACATCAATACCTGTAAGTAATAGACCGACGTCACCACCTCCTCCCAGGCCTAACATGCCATTAAATCATGATGAATCGAATAAAACGAAAAATTTACTCCAAGATCAAAAACGAATTACATTTAATAGTAAAAGAGCATTTGATGCTAAAACGCCTGAATATGATGATTGTGTATCCGAAACGCACACTCATTTGGCGAATATCAACGAGGAAAATTCTTCCGACAATATATATGCTATTATAGAAGAAAGTCCTCCGCCTAATAGTGCTAATAAAACATTTAATAATAAACCCCTACCAAACTTACCATCGAAAGTGAACACGTTCCCGCAAACTAATGCTTCTATGTCGCAGGGGAAAGTAGCTTCGAATTCTGAAAATGTGGGTCTTTTAGGAGAAATAGTTTCTGAAATACAGAATAGAAATTTAGAATCAATATATTCGTCTTCTACGTTAGCAAGAAAAAAGAAAGAGAAGGAAATGGGAATAAATTTTTCAGATACGGAGAATGATTTTGAGGAGAATTTGAGTAATTATGATAGTCTATCCCAATATAAACCAAGCGACAATGAATATAGTAATTTACATACAGCGAAATCTATGTCAAGTGCTGCTTCAACTACCAGTAGTGGCTATTTGAGTCCCTCTGCTGTAAATGTTCCAGTTGGTCTAATACGATTCAAACCGAATGTAGTAGACAAAGGAAATAAAGAAGTTTCCTTACCGGAAGCTGTATCAAATAAACTAGAAAATAAATTTTCAAAATTTGAAGAAAAAGAGAAAAATGAAACAGTACCATATGTATCAACTTTAAATAGAGCTGCAGGGCCTTTTGCTGCCATTTACAATAAGAATAAATCTGTCGATTTGAATGCATCTCTCAACCAAAAAGATCAAAACATTTCCCAAGAAATTGATAGCAAAAACCCAAGGAAGATATCTCCACCGTCAATAAATATTGGCCAACCGAAGAATAAGAATGGTTCGTTAAACATTCCAACAACTTTTAAAAGCACAAGTTTTGTGAAACCGTCTCTCAAGACACCTATCCCTAAAGCGGAAATGAATAGTCCAGATTTGGTGTCCAGTTGTGCATCCGCCCAAAGTTACAAATCTCCGGATATTGTCAATACCAATAGTAGTCAATCGAGTGTATCTAACACTCCCAAAAGTACTAGTTTTGATCAAGGAGTAATATTGAAACCAGCACTGCAAACCAGTGCCAAACCGTCAGTTACTACTTTTCAAAAACCATCTAATATTTTGACAAAGAAAGATCCGCAGAAAACTTTAACAAATGGATTTGACTCTTCAAAGTCTACATTAAGAAGTGCTCCTACGCCCCCAGTGAACACATATATTATTGATAAGAAAAAAACAACACCTCCTAGACCAAGTTTACCAAAAGTGCTTCAAAATAACGTAGCTAGTCAAAAAAATCAAATCACAAACAATAGTCTCAATGTCAATAAAGCGAATGCTGTTGAAAATAATATCAATAAAACAAACAGTGTCGTCGATAGGCAAAAACAGTTGAAAAGTATTCCCACCAAACGGGGTGATGAAGTGTCCAATAAAATTTCTAACAATATAAATGCAAAATCTAGCATAAATTCTAAAGTATCTAATGTTGCCAATTTACAGCAAAAATTTGAGAGTTCCAAGAGTAATGCTAAAGCAACGCCATCACTCAAGAAAACTTAATTTTACATTTCTCCCCAAAATCGTTGTGATATATTTCTCTATTTTAAATTTTAAGCCTTGTTGCTGTTTTTAAGTTGTATATAATATATTTAGGATAATGTATTTATTATATGTAAATGTGTACAAATAGATATTTTTAACATACATATTTGCGAAAAGACTTGAATGTATTTTAATTGCTTCACCCATTACATTATCTCCATTTTTTTAAATGTGACAAAAATAAATAAAAATCAATACTGATCACACTTAAACATTCATTGGAAAAGCTCTTAACCTTTATATATGCATATAGGAGTACCGCTGTGTCATTGACTATGCTCAAGTGGTTGACCACCTGTATTTTTAAGTTAAAAGTAACGTCATAACATCACCGAGTATCTTTGTACCTTCAATGGTGTTCCTATTCACTATTAATAGATAGCAATATTAATTTATCGTTGATAAACAGCAATATATTATTTCAATTTAAATGACAAACGACTAGTGTTCTCTCAATTGATCACTTTACAAACAACTTAAAAGTTGGGAAAATTGAGTCAGACCTTTTACACGAAATTTCAATGAATCTTCGATCTTCAAAATGAATATTCTTTAATACATGGAAGATAGTGTATTTGAAGGGACACAAACTTCTAACCGATTGCTGTTTATACAGCCAGCAGTATGACTCGATGTTTAGCAGGTTACCGAGAGGTTACCAGGTTCGATCCCGTGCTAATCTTAAATAATGTTGGTCAGACTTGGATATTTATGCTCCAAGTCGATTGTTTCGTATCAGAGTTTATCTGATTTCATTGTTGAAACGGTTCCTCCATGAAATTGTCAAAAATCATCCTACCCGCTGTCACAAATATCTGAATTTGATTTATGTACAATGTGTAAAAATTTTGTACAATTTACAAGTCTAAATCCATAGATATCTATGGATTAATTAATTAATTAATTAATTGTCTAGGAAGGCGCATTGGGGTTTACCTGTTAGGCCTTCCTGGTATATATTTATCTATGTAAAATAAAATAAAATATGTAGTACGTATGTTGCACCTACATACATATGTACGTTGAGATTTTTTAAGATATTCCGAAAAGAATGATAGATAACAATTTGATTCTAAAAAAAAACAGGCTATGAATAGGCTTATAGGCATAGAAGTAGAATGCATAGAATGGTCATTGCTAACAAAAGTATCGTCTAAAAGCGAGCCATCGGAGAGAGAGACGGCTGAGAGAAACGGCGAAATAACTTAGAGACGAGAAGAGAGAAACAACTGAGCAAACCAGTGGCGTAGCGAAGGGGGGGGGGTCCGGGGGGTCTGGACCCCCCCCCTTGGCGGAGCGCAGTCGGCGGCAAAATATCCCACTCCTGTTGCAATTGATCGGTTGATTGCATCATACACTTCAGTTAGCAGTTAGCTTTACTTTATGTTTATATGTTGTGATTTTATATTAATTAAATATAAATTATCTTGCCTTTTTTCCTGTCAAAACCCCCCCTTGACAAAATCCTGGCTACGCCACTGGAGCAAACAGCTGACAAACTCTGCCGCGCAGAGTTTTTGTGTCAAAATTTTTGGAGGCTGAGAGCGATTCTGTGCATTCTACTTCTATGCTTATAGGCAAATACGACGGTTTTTTTTGTTTTGTAAACCCAAGCGGCGACCGTCTCCATAAAACAAAAAGGTATTTGATAATAATTTTTACTATTTTCAATACTAAAATCTAATTTAAGTACAGAAGCGTTATTTAATAAAGCATTTTCTTTTGATGTTCAGTTTTTATAAAATATTTTTGATAAAGAAAATTTGTCAATAGTGCCTTACTAAGTAATGGTCGAGTAAAAGTGTGTTAAAGTTGATGTTCGCGAGCTGTCATTTATTTGAGGTTAGAGTAATTGCGTTGTCGTTCCGAATACCAGCCGTGTAAAGATAAATCTAGGAACATGTTGGTTCCCAAATTCAAATTGGATCAAACAGATCAAACGGTGACAGTTAAAATCCATTCCCCATATTCAAATATTGAAGATGCTGAGGTGTACGTGGAGAAGAACGAGTTCATATTTTCCTCCACCCCTTACCACCTTCGCCTCAATTTGCCCGGAGATATTGTAGAAAACGACGTGTCAGTCGGCAAATATGACTGCGACAGTGGCTACTACACATTCACATTCGACAAAGTGAACGAGGGAGAATTTTTCAAAGACCTAGACATGGTTACGAGTTTGTTGGCCCCAAAAGAAATGACAGATGTCACACGTGATCTGATAGAGATAATCAATAGTGGACCCGAAGAATCGGGTATTGTCGAATCGGTCGAGCCTTCTCGCTTGCCCAATGCAGACATCTCTTTTACGAATCATCAATTTGCGTATGGTTTTGCAAATAAGACGAGTGGAAGTTTTAGAAATTTGAGCGGCGAATTCCCAAATATATTTGAACTGAAAACACCTGAAGAGATATCGTTCGGAGACCGCAAGAAGTTAATGCAAGAATATGAAAATACAAAATTCTCATCGGATCACTATTTGGCAGACTATTTTGACGAGGAATTGATAAGCCCGATACTTGCTTACAAAGCATCATGGGAAGATATTGATTCTTCAAATGAAATCAAATTTACAGACGATGAGTTGGAAATTTTGAAAGACTTGCCTAATAAAGAATATTTATTAACTAAAGAAGAATTTGACAATGTGACATATAGTTTAGTTGATATTATATATGCTTACTGCTTCGAAAAGAGGGTTACCTGCAATGAAAATACTATTGAATCTAGTTGGACTATTAACAGAATATCCGGCACGCTTAGCTGGTTTGCAGTGTTTTCTAGTATAACCGAAACATTAATTTCATGCTACAGAAGATCATTAATATATCCGATTTATCGTAATTTTAAACTATCAACTAAAGTTTGTAATGATGTTGAAACTATATTCAAACTTGGCCGTAAATATATTGTAAAATGTCTCATTGAAATTTATCAGTTATTCAATTTGAGCCAAGACGCTCGATATATTCTCAATCAATTGTATATGAAAGACTTCTTAATTTTTTCCCAAAAATGTAGCGAAGATGCGTACAAAACTATATATGAAGATATCTCTACAATGACTATATCAAAATCGTCGTTGAATCTCGATTTGGAAGAGTATGAAGATGCGGGGAAAATGGTACAAGTAGAAGAAGCTCAAATTCTCGAGAATACAATTGCTTTGAAAGTGGCTTCAATGAAACTTGTAGACGATATATCTAAATCTGAAATTAATAAAAATACCGGCTCTGAAGCAGATTCTGACGATTATAGTAATTCTTCATCCGTTTCCACATCTAGCAGCTCTTCCAGTACTTCAAGTGAATTGGATTCTGATGATGAAAGTGATTAAGTCAGCTCAATAATATTCGTTTTAATCTATGTAATATAATCTACTTGTATATTTTTATTCCAAATATATGTATTGAAATGTGATGAATAAATGTTTAATGTCGTGTAATTATGTTTTTGTTTTGACACCTTATTAACAATATTTAATACATGTTTGTGGAAATGAATTATTTGGGTAGCAGACGACATGTTCTTAATTGATATTATTGGTTGTATTGATCAAAAGAAGATCAAATTTGATAACTGTAAAAATAAAATAGATTTTTTTATATGTGGAAAAAGGTATTGTGGGAAAACTCGATACTGTGCCCTCGTTACACAAAACCACAAAGTGCTCGAAGCACCTTTTACTCATTTTATTTGTGGAAATAAACATTGTACGTACATATTTCTTTACAATATCAAAGCATCATACTGATCAGTTGTATATTATGAATGGAGTAAGATTACTTGCAACATTTTTTCATCTAACATTTAAATACTAAGGTGATCTTTGAATAATAGGTTTATCTTTATATTCGTAAGCTTAATATGTACATACAAATGTCTAATCAAAAAATCATCTATTCATATAGTGTACTCTCGATTATCCAGGTTAATGCTGGGGAGTACGGACATGGATAATTAAAAAAACAGATAATCCGGACTATCAATTTTTGATATAGAAATAACATCCGCATTACTCATACATTGAAAATTGGTATCATTTGAATCAAACCACTCGATGTTTTCCTGATTAACATAATCAAAGCAATTCAAATTTTCTATTAATCTATATATTTTATTGCCTCAATCTCTTCGATACAATCCGATAAATCTATTTCCATATTAGGAATAATTTTTCAACATCATCGAACCAGTGTTATTGGTTTTACTTTCGACCATGATTTTGCTATTCTGTATAAAGCATTCAATAAACTCATTTTTTTTTCCAGAAATTTATAAAGTCATCATCTTCCTCGGCAAGACTTGAGAATTTGGCACAGTAAAGCCGTTACATTGATGATATTACACTTTGGTCCATCAATTGAATTGATTTTGTGACATTAGCATTAGAATTGGATTTGTAACATTAGGCATAAGATCGTCGTTTCATTTTTAATTCACATGTTACAGATTCATTCGGATGAGAAGCAGCATCATCCATTAACAATATTGTTTTCTGTGGCAAGCCTTTACTTTTTAAAAACCATCTATTGAACCAATCATCGAATATCTCTGTATCCACCCACGTTTCTTTTTGGTTATAATCAACTGGAAGATTTTTTATTTCAGTCTCCTTAATGATCCAGGCTTTTTGTTTTTCCGATTTCTAAAAGTTTAATTTTATTAGTTCCTGATGCATTTCCGCAACGCATGATTGTGATGCTCTCTTTAAATGATTTATGGGTATTTGTGAGTAGACTTTTCATTTGAAGATGCAAGCGTTTTCGTTGAAATTAAAAAAATATATACATATGTACATATATTTCAAGAACGGATAATTCACACCCGGATAATCGAGAGTACCCTGTATACATACATATATAAAGTAAAAAGGTCTCTCATCAAAAGGTGCAAAAATCTACTGATCTAGCTGAAGGCCTTTTAGATTTATGAAGGATAATCTTTGACATGTCTCTAAACTTTTGGATCTATCCTTCCTATCTATTTGTTAAAAAGGATAGATCCAATAATAAGTTGAATTTTGATTCTTTTTGCTCAAACAAAGTAGTGGAAGGTATGAAGGAATGTCGAAGTGTAATATTGCGAGTTTGCGTAAATATATCAGACAGGTTTATAATAAGAACAATTAACCTATTTGGTTGTAAAAAACTAATACAAACCTGGTAATAAAAAGAGAATAAAACAAACGAACAAGACAATATTAAGGGCAATAACTTGTGAAGAGTCTCGGTGTTTACAACAAAATGTCTATACCCTTCAGGTATAAACACAGATTACCTAAACACAATCTGCTTTAGGTCATCGACTTAAGAGAGTTTTTAATTAATATTATGTATTAGATGTATTATGAGCATTTATAAGGATTGTAAATAGGTTTTTGAGCTCTTTTTCCTATTACGCTGTACATATTAACATTATAATAATATAATACTATGATTACTAACCAAATTAAATTAAATTGTAAAATAGAAAATGATCAGTAGATCAGTAGCTATTAAAATAGATATAAGATGTATTGTGAACATAATTTCGTTATAATAAAAAGCATTTAAAAATCAAAATCAAAAAGGGCAATATTTCAGAAGATCTAAAAATAATATTGTATAGGTTTTTTACATCTATGAAAACGTCATTTGAGTTTATGAAACGTAAGTGTAATCTTTTAAAAATATTCTATGAGCTTTTTATTGGTATGTATACGCATTTTAAACTCTATATAATAAAAACAGTGCAACAGAAGTTGTAAGCACGTATAATAAATTATAGTTTATTCATTGTAATATGAATCATTAGAGTAATAATTGACAAATGCCGTGGTTGACTGAGTGAATTCCGATTTCTCTGGAAAACCGATCTGAATACATGATTTTCTTGACAGAAACCAGATCCGTAGGACGAAAATCAATCTCGCCGTGCAAATTGGATGTGCGTGAGATGTGATTTCACTATACAACTGTTATAGCAAAACGAACGATTTTCAATGTCACTATATAAGGGAACACTTAAAATCAGATCGCATTATTTACTGCTTGTCGTTCAGTGAGAGACGTGCGCCGCTTCGACGAACATATCAATTTCATCTGATCGATTCGTTTTGTGATACTGATCTACATATAACAACAGTGGAACATTAATTGTGTGAGAAAAATTTGCTTTGAACAAACAAATCAGAAACAGTCTAAAATTACAAATTTTAAGCATTCTTTTATTTAAAATAGTTATAATAAAGAGCCAAAATTACTACATCTATCACATTTCAGATTTTTGACAATGTTCATCTTAAAAGATTCTTGCCACAGAGTCAACATCTCCAGTTCAATATTGTTCTTCTTGTTGGCTATGACGTGCATTCTATGTGAAGCTTACCAGGACGATTATTTGAATGATGTTCGTGCTTCTTGTTACAAAACTCAGGACACTTACTCCTGTTTTAAGTTTCGTTCTCTGAGATATATCGCCACCGTAGTAGGAGATGACACCTGGACGGCGAAAAACTATACAGAAGATGATTCCTTCACGAATCGGCCTATAAAATTGGTTCGCATGAAGGAATACGCCAAATGGGGTGCGAAACCCGAAACGAATACATTTTTCGAAGAGACCAGGCAGCTGCAGGAGGACTCCGAGCTTGAGAAGTTCGTCAAATTTGGAAAGAGGCAGATTGAATTGTTCCTGAAGAGTTACGGACTCAGCGTGGGTTTACCTGATGGTGCTGTTGCCATTCCTCAAGAGTATGTGCCTTCTACTAATGGTGAGTACAGTTTATTTTTATCTTAAAGTTAAATTTGTCAAACATAGTCTTTTGAGTAAATTTTGTGCTCCCTTTAAAGTACCTACACATTCTTACTTTTTTTCATAATGAGTTTCTAGATTTTGTAATAGAACATACTATTCTCCTTCCTTTTCTACATATGTACATATATATTAGTTTACATACATTTATTTTAACTTTTTTCTTAATCCAGGAAACTCATCGTCAATTACACTAAGCAACAAAAAAAAAAATACCAGAGCGGAGACTAGCCAATCTTTACTAAGTTTGACCCACTGAATTCGAATATGATATTGATTTTTGTTGGTGGGTGATAGTTTACGAGATATGAGCGTTTAAAAAAATCCGTGATTTTTACAGTTTTTTAGCTTTTGCGGTCTTTAACTCAAAATTTAGGATTGTTACGCTCAAAGTGAGTATTGGAATCAATAGTCAGATATTTTTCCTATTAATTTTTATATTTCATTGCTTTAAAATACTTCTAATTAATTGTCTAGCGAATTTTAAAAGTCAAAAATATATTTTTTTTATGGATTTTTTTTACTTGCACAAACGCTTCTGTTATACGCATACGGGAAATATAACAATTAATAAGAAAAATATCTGACTATTGATTCCAATACTCACTTTGGGCGTAACAATCCTAAATTTTGAGTTAAAGACCGCAAAAGCCAAAAAACTGTAAAAATCGCGGATTTTTTTAAACGCTCATATCTCGTAAACGATCACCCACCAACAAAAATCAATATCATATTCGAATTCAGTAGGTCAAACTTAGTAAAGATTGGTTAGTCTCCGCTCTGGTAACTCAAAAACATGATTTTTTGTTGCTTAGTGTTATTTAAGTAATGTCTTTACTTTAATTTTGTACTATTCTGTTAATAATCCAAAATTTCTTCTTTTTATTATACGTTTACTTCTTAGTTGCTTCAGTTTATAATTATTGAGGAGTTATAATCAATTTTAATTTGAATTTTATTCATTTTTGATTGGGATTTTATATTCAGGAAATTAAACCATTTTAAGCGATTTTCCCAATTGAAAATTGTTTCATGATTTTTCTAACGATTTTTTATCTAAAGGAAATGGTCTTCTCTGAAGTTTTAAAAGATCATCTTATAACCGTATTAAAATAGATAAAAAAAAATAGTTGCCTTAATTCTTTGAAATATTTACAACATAATAAGAGATAAGAAATATAAAAAAGTCGTCTTAATTGTAATAGTAAGTGAAACGTAAAGGAGGTTTGTAAAAATTACCGAAAATCTCAGTACGAGCACTAAAAACGGCTTTCACCGCAATTAATTTCATTTTCATTAATGCTATGTAAATGATTTTAGTGTGATATATTAATGCGGAAAGTGAATGTAAATCTGAATACGACAATACAGCGAAATGTAGACCAAATTTGATAAATATGATTTTAAATTATAATGAACACCATTCAAGACGACGACAATCCCACATACTTCGCAAGAATGCAAGTAATTGATAGCGCGAATATTATATCAAATAGAAGCGCTTCTCTCGAATACCAGTTGTCTTTTAAAGTTTTCCGTTTGATCTAGATGCGGTTTTGTCGTCCAACAGTGTCAAGTTGTATAAATGTTTATTTCCTGAATGGAAACCGCAATCACATAGTACAAGAAAATATCCACAACCGATATTAGCTTCGATTTGGAAGATGAACGAATTGATTTCTAGCCTATTTTTCGTACGCTTAATGGTGCGTGTGACACGCAATCAAAAAAACAAACTACTGCAATGGACTGCAAAAAAGCAAATATAAAAATTGCGGTTGAATACTTTCAATCCATCGTCGTTTCGTATTATTATTCAATTATCAGTCAACATGATAATTTCATATATAAAATACATAATTTCTAACAATATTCAGAAATGTAAGAAAATATATCATACATACATTGATTTTTTTTTCCAAATAAATATATATGTATCATTGTTGATTTGCTTGTATTTTTAAGATGTAAATAGTTCTTTTATTGTTGATTAATGTATGTCGCGCACACGCACGGATTTCGGGGATAAAAAAAATGGCTAACAATTTTGCTCTAGAAATTTTCACCTGATGATAGGTCTAATTGTAAAAAGACGATAGAAGGTTTTGAGCACGACTTATTTTCGACCTAATATAAAATTAATTACAATTAAGAAATAAAAGGCATAGCATCACGAAACATTAGGCTTTCTAACCACATATTTTATTCAATTAAAAAATGTATATGTGTACATGTACTCATACTAACTTATCTTAAATTGAATAAAAAAATTTGATTGTTTGCAGCCACAATCCAATTATATACATATTTCAATGTTCGACTTTAATTATTTTTCAATTTTCGATTCGAATAATGATCGAGTACTTGATTTTTTTCATTGAATTCTTATATAATATTTATAATAGGAATGTCTTCTCATTTTTCTGCTACCCAAAAAATCAAAATTTGGGTGTTAGCCATGCGATCACAGGTCATACAGGTTTTTCATTCCAAATTTTTTCATTTCAAATTAAACCTTTTTCATTTGACATTGAAAAGGGGTCTATTTGAAATGTAAAAGGTTTAATTTGAAATTAAAAAGGGTCAATTTCAATTGAATAAGGGTCAACTTTAAATGAAAAAGGGTCAACTTCAAATGAAAAACCTATATCTTTCTCCAATTTTGTAACGTGATTTTCGGGGTTTAATTCTGGAACACCACTTCTTTCATTTTGGAGTTGATCTGTAAGACTCTTTCAAATATATTTTTTAGCTTAAAAATATTTACATCCTATCATATGTATGTATAAAATTGAACTCATTGGTAAATATAAAACAATATTCATAGCTTAATTTAATATAATTCTATTTACAGATGTTGGTCGATCGTCCGAACTAGACCCAGAAGCCAGGGGCAAGAAAAAAAAGTTGGCAATTCTGCTGCCTTTACTATCGCTGTTTTCACTATTCAAAGTAAAACTGTTATTAGTTCCCATACTTCTAACTGTGTTGTTTGTTAAAAAACTACTGATTCTGGCTGCATTGTTCCTGCCAACGATTTTATCAACTTTGAAAGTTTGCAAAGTACCCCAAGCTCCAGCCCACAATCAATGGAGTGCTGGCGAAGTGGCCTCAGACTATGCCAGTTATGGTGGATATGCAGGCTATGGTGTTGCTAATGGGGCACACTCCAAAGATTGGGGTGCAAGTAGGGCTTATGGAGCCTATAAAGAATTGTACAATAACAAACAAGAAAATTATAAGACTGTGAATGATGTTTCATCATCATATGGTGTGCCTTCAAATCCAAATATACCGTATCCCAATAGTGGGGCAGCACGCATGTAGACTAATTAAATGTGTAGATCTAAACAAGTATTATTAATTATTTATTATAAAATTCAAGTACAATATAAATTATATACATAGCAATGCTAATCAATTTTATTATTAGCTAATTAAGTTTGAATTAATGTAAACTGGTGATGTTCCGAGAGATATTTTGTGATATTGAACGGTCTTTGTTGGTCTCGCAAATAGAGAGTTGATGTATTGATTTGTGTTCAATTAGCATTTATTTACAATATGTTAGGAAATTCTACTTCAATTTGATGTTGAAAATATGTATGTATTTTGAATATAAATAAAATATTTTGTTTTGTTATAATTGATTATTAAAAACAAAAAGATTTTACATGACAACAGAAATATAATTTGAGATGGTTTTATAGTTAAGCTAACTATAATGTTCGACACGAAAAATGGTTCAGAGACGAGATATGACTTTTCTTATAGATCTATGCCCAGTAAATACGAATCTGGTAATAAAACATGTTGATTGGCTCGAGATTCGGAGATATATGTTATTTTCAAAATCTCGCGATTTTTCTATGTATATCTTGGTGTTGTTCGGTCGATGTCTCAAAATTTGTCAATTTTCTGTTCAAAATGGTTATTGTAATCTATAGTCGGGTATTTTATCATTCATTTGTTGTACTTTTCAGCTTTCAAATCTCTCTGAGTAGTCATCCAGTTCAAATCAAAAGTCAAAAGTACGTATTTTCACTTGGGATTTTTTACCACTGTTAATACTATTTTATATTGAGTATTTTCTATTGAAACATGTTTATTGGGATAGTGTTCTGGTCACACGAGCCAATCAACATTTTTATTACCAGATTCGTGTTCAGTGGGATCTATAAGGAATGTCATATCTCGTCTCTGAACCAAAAAAAAAGTCGTCATTTGTCGAATAGTGCTATCAATGTAGAAAATATGCATTAACAAATTGTAATTTTCACCGTTTTAAATTATTTATTATTTATATAAGTCATATATTTGATTCGCGGATTGATTAAAAATCTATTCAAATAGGTGCATATAAAATGTATTTACATAATACATATATCATCATCAATATGAAATATAAGTTAATACATTTAACATATGTATATAATAAAATCACTGACTCCACTAAAAAAGCTATATTCTCAAATACAGCCAGCCACCATCCACTGCTGGATGAAGGCCTCTCCAACACACTTCATCTCATCTCTGTTTTGCGCAAATCTCATCCATCTCACCCCACACATTTTCCTAATTTCATCTACCCATCTTCCTTGCGGTCTTCCTTTAACCTTTTGTATTCTCTCGGGTACCATTCTAGCACTTCTTTTGTCCACCTCTCGTCCAATCTTTAAGCTACGTGGGCGTTGCCCGCCCATTGTCATTTTAATCTCTTTACTCTATCCACTATGTCCCTTGTCATTCTTAAAAACGCACGTATTCCGCTTTTTTTTTTTCTTCGTTATACCTAGCGTTCCATTTTTCTTTGAGTGCATTGGACTTTGTGTAGCATCTTGACATATATACATATACATATAGTATTTTAAATTTAAATACATATGACAAATATAACACTAAATATTATTTTCAATAATCTTGAATACATATTCATATATTTTTATGAGGTAGATTTAATATAAAGACTTCACAAAAAAAAAAAAAAAAAAAATAAAGTTATTACATATCTAAACAGCATACTAAAATTTCTAATAAATCTATTCACTATTATGCAAAGCTATATTTTAGCACACTGGCTTAGGTGTGATCAATCAATTATGCATATTTTATTTATTTAAGAATATTTGGCAGAGGCGGCATAGCCAATGGACCCACCCATGCCAATTACATAAGTCTTTAAAACTTAGCATTAGCACAGATTTTAAAAACGGCATGGATTGATCGTTTAGTATAAACTATCATTATCATATTTAATGAGTTGGGAATACGCACTCGTCTATGTGATGGCTTAACTGTTGTTTTTGACAACAAATAAGGTCGGCCTAGTAACTCACTAATGTTAGCAATTTAAATATTTAAGTACGCACTATATTTGTGTCACTTGAATTTTAACAATCCTAACGTGTAATTTTTATATCATTATTCAAATCAATCATTGTATCGCCCCACGTTCAGAGAAAATGCATAAATAGTACTGAATTTATAAATTTCATTTTAGTTTTTAAATTTTTTTAAGGAAGTCAGTTGTCATTTGAAAGTGCTGATCAAAATTCGAGAGTTCAATTTAGTGTCAATTGATAGTGTTTTTTGGTATTTTACTCATGAATTTCGATTTCAATGTAAGTTCATTCATATATATATTTTTTTACCAGAAGCCAATTTTATTGTATAACATATGTAATTGAGATAAAAAAAAATGTTGTGGTCATATTGCACTATTAAGCGGTTAGATAATTCGATAACAACTGAAGGTACACGATTAACTTGCACGCTGTCATTACAACGGATTTGCTGCGACAGCTTATGCCAGAGGTTTCGAATCATTTGTATTTTTACTTATTGAGGTTTATATTTATAAAAACAATTTCCGGAATTTGAGAATATAGCATTTTTAGTTACCTTATTTTGGAAGGGTTATAACTTTACCCTTTCTAACTGTTAGTTAGAACCTTTTCAAAGTAAGGTAACGAAATGTTAAAAGTATTATCTTCTATTTTATATTACTATAATTTAAATTTGATTTTATAAGCTTGCACAAGTATTAAAAAGTAATTATTTTTTATATGTTGTTGTACAATATAAATGAAATTCAATTTTTTTTTGACGAAATCCTATAAAACCTTGGAGAAAATCACTCTACCACCAAACCAATATTTCTATCTAATATATAATTTCGAAAGAGACTTTTTGGCGCACCGACATCTCAGCGCAAACCAACTTAGCGCCGACCTTTCGGCGCAGACAACTCAGCGCAACGACAATTTACATAAAAAGTCTCTTTGAAATAAAATAAAATAAATCTACATAAAAAGTCTCTTTCGAAATTGGTGGCACGACAAATCAGCGCAAACCAACTTAGCGCCGACCTTTCAGCGCAGACAACTCAGCGCAACGACAATTTACATAAAAAGTCTCTTTAAAATAAAATAAAATAAATCTACCTTTTTAGCGCAGACAACTCAGCGGATGACAATTCAGCGCATGGACTATTCAGCGCAAAATCAATTTTTTCAATAAGTTTCAAATGCGTTTTCAAAAATAATTACTGTATTGAAATTGTCGGTCATATCTACATGAAAATTTCATAAATGCGAATAAATTTATTTGATACTCTTTGTGCCTTGAAATATTACGCAAGCAGGGTTTCTCAACTAAGGCAGCAAAACTTTTTTTTAAGCAGGGTTTCTAAACCGGGCACAAAGGCACAAAGAGTGTCAAATAAATTTATTCACATTTATGAAATTAATTGCTGAGTTGTCTCGCTGAGTTGGTTTGCGCTGATTTGTCGTGCCACCAATTTCGAAAGAGACTTTTTATGTATGTAACTATGTAAGGTTTGGATGGTAAAATCAAGAAAAAAGCCCTATAATATATATATATATATATATATATATATATATATATATATATATATATATATATATATATATATTTATATATATATATATATAAATATATATATATATATATATATATATATATATATATATATATATATATATATATATATATATATATATATATATATATATATATATATATATATATATATATATATATATATTTAGTGCCATCTACTGAAAATTAATTTTTCTATTGGTGTTTTATATTGTTTATGAAGGCAGGTAGGTAGTTTTTACTTATAATATACCCTATGAAATTTTCATCGGGTCTATCACTGGTAATCTTAATGTGAAGAAAACTAAAGAGATTCATGGTTTCGATTTGGATTAAATGCAGTAGTGTAAGCAAAATTTGATTAAAATTATTTATAGATATAATATAATATATGTATACATTTTTAAGTGTTTAAATGGTAATGTCTCCAGGCGGAGTGGGCTTGGCTACCGCAAAGCCGCCTCTAGGGCCCACCTAGGTGTTAAGTTGGGTCTTTCAGATTCCCACGCCCAACTCCACTCCACGTAGGTATGTGTGTGCTTAAATTATGGAGGGGTTCTATTGAAGTTGAAGTTTTTTGTGTCTAACAAGGATGCGAGAGCAATAATTATTCATGTGACCCAGAACTGTCCCTACGTAAGATAGGTATAGACATTTAACTAGAACTCACGAAAAAAAAAACTTTTTGACGTTAATTTTGCCTTGGTTTAATATAAAATAGGAATTATAAAAAAAAACATAATAATGCCAAATTAGATTCCTGTATTTGAATTTTTTTATCGTGGCTAAAAGTAGTAAAGTAAAACACCTAAATAAAGCACACGCCTGTAAAGAGATTTTTTCCATAAAAAAATTCAATTCAATTTTTCAATAATTGCATCTGTGCACATCGAAAGGTTACTCGTCATCCGATGTGCCATCTATCATTCGAGAAGACGAGAATTGCGTTTAAAGCTGCCATCCAGTTTATCTGTCTGGTGATTGTCGAGCGCTTGCACCAAACCCGTATGTACATACATACATATATACAGGTATTTTCTTGATTCGTTATATTCGTACATTTTATTGGCAGTGTTTTGACTGTGACGAACATATGTCGAATCGAAACAACTATTATACTACGGCGAGCGTTATCGCAGCAAACACACAGAATAGCGCTATTATATATATGTATGATGACTAAAATTACCATTGAAAATATTTTTATTTATTTATTTATTTTGTTTGGAAAATTAACAGTTTATTAAATTACATAAATTGATAAAAAAACATAATTATTTTAAGAAAAACCATTAAGAATTATCGCATATATGTAGGTATTAATTCAATTATATTTGATTTATGTATTCAAACAAAACAATAGATTATTAAAAGAAAAATTATTTAATTTAAATTTAAATGTAGCATTATTAAAATATGTTACAAAAACATATACATTTTTGATTAGAAGTAAAATAAAGATGAAAATCTGAATTAAAAGAAGTTATTCTATATCCATATTGAAACTATGTCAATTGTCAACAGTCAATATTTTCAAATAGATTATCCACATATGTACATAGTGTGAGCTGAAATATATGAATTGAGAAGACGGCAGTAAGAATTAGGTGTTCTAAAATTTAAAGTTGATTAACCCTGATTCATGAATCAGTTGGAGAAGCTCTGAAAGAAGACAAGGTTCTGCCAAAAGTCGGCGAACGATCCCCCACCGGAGTCTAGTGTTGAACGCTTTCTCTTCAACAGTCATCGAGTGTTGCTCGCGCTCGCCAGCTGTTTTCATTGCCGTTCCTGTCATTGGTAAGTACACAATTTAACATTGACCATCAACTAAAAATGTATCCCATCTCGTCTTCATCAAAGCTGAATCAAATCCGTGCCGCATCCGGCCAAATATGAATATGCTAATACATAATATCAGTGGTTAGATGATAATCTTAAAACTATATTGAACTAGAAGACAGGTATTGCAAGAATCTTGGATAACCTCAATGCTCCACTATTGACTAATAACCCGGATTATTGTGAATTAATCATTGTTTAAGTGCATTTCTCCGTTTAATACTGACTGTGGTTTTATATTACTGTTTAATTAGCAAACATGCGCTGAGGATTTATTGGTTGAAAGTTGGTGATAATGGATTAGATTAATTGTTAATTTTATTGAGTTTACTAATTCTAATTATTTTGTATGTCATATTCTAATAATTTCTATGTATTCTTGATTATTTATATTAGTGTAATGAAGGGCTGAAACGTATGTTTCTTTTATATAATTATTTTATATATATTTTATATATTATATAATTTTGATACTTTTCGGTTGATAGAAACTACATACTTTTATATTATATATTTAGTTTCCTGATTTCCTTTTGATGCTAATCAGGAGTTGATTATTACAGTTCAATTGAATAATCGGTTAAATATATAATTTGATAATTGTATCCTGCTATTAAATGAAATTCTAGTAAAAGAAAGCCAAATTATACAAAAATGATAATATTACTTTTAAATGAAATGATAATAGATGTGATTCTTATCAATTTAATTGCATAATGCGCATATCTTAGTTTAAAAAGGATATAAATATTACGAAAATATTACGCTAATAAATTGCACCATCAATTTAGATGAAATGTTTGTTTTTTTTTTTAATTAATTTTACAAATAAATATTTCCATGAAGCTCGCATTCAAATTTATGAATTTCTCATTATGATTCTTTAATAAAATCTAGGCCCACTATAAAGGCCAAGGAATTTGACCCTTAAAGCCCTCAACATGAGGCCACCACCCCCCCCAACGAATACAGTCTAAGAGACCTATTTCGTCGGAGAACGAGACGGTTGTACATGAATATCGCACAAGAACAACCGCACATCACTGTTCTAATAAAAAAACCACACTGTACATAACCAAGTACAAAATAAACAACAACGTATGAACACATAAAGCGCGCATACGTTAGGAAATAATACCTGAAATGTGCCGTGCGAATGCACGCACACCTCAAGTAAACATATTATACAAAAATGATAATATTACTTTTAAATGAAATGATAATAGATGTGATTCTTATCAATTTAATTGCATAATGCGCATATCTTAGTTTAAAAAGGATATAAATATTACGAAAATATTACGCCAATATATTGCACCATCAATTTAGATGAAATGTTTGATTGTTTTAATTAATTTTACAAATAAATATTTCCATGAAGCTCGCATTCAAATTTATGAATTTCTCATTATGATTCTTTAATAAAATAAAAATATGTATATATGATAAAATATTTCAATAATACCATCAACATAATTGAAACTTTATTGACATGCATACATAATCAGTGCTTGCCAACTATTACATATTATAACGAACGGTGATAGTCCTTTGGATGTTAAAAAAAATTATTTAGACTTTTTCTAATAGTTTCTAACCCAAAGTTTTCACATGCAGCGCATTTTTATGTAATTACGTACTTAGTTTATTTATACAAGTAAGAAAATACTATACGTCAAGAGTATATTTATGTATAACATAAAAACTGTTAGACGATGAAAACCACAAATGTGAAATTCATAATGGAAATCGAATGTAAATATATTTTGTATCAACGATTTGATATATTGAGATAAAATTTCATTTAACTTGAAATAGAAACGTTATTAAAAATCGTTCCATTTTCTATCCAATAACTCATTGTTTACATACATTCTCCATTCAAATCGACATACCAAAAGTAGGCAAATCAAATGACGCATTTCGGATGACACTCAAGTGCGTCCAAAAACTCGTATATTAGTATTATACATACATATGCATTATTATATTATACAAGAAACAGTTAGGATTGTAGATTGGATGAATGGAATGAGTTCTACTTTCTTTTTTCGTCTATTTTAAAGTCCAATGTGACAAGAGACCATCGTGATTTATGGAACGAAAACTGTAACTTCTTCCAACAATTGACATTAACTTTGGGACCAAAATTAAGAACGCTTTCTACAAATTGACCATTATGCAACACATTAAAATGTAATTCAACTCAGTATTAGTTATGAAATGTAAGTTCATGTTTTGATCTTTAACATCAATATTATATACATTTTTATAGACTTCATAGTTGTCATTAGAACACAACACCTTCTTCATCTTAACAAGCCATATATTTGAGTGTCTCTTTTACGAGTTACTTCACCAAGAGTGTTTGTTATGTTGGTTGAAAAAAATGAAGAGGAAACTTTTGAAATAAATTATGCCATTTAAAATGAAGATTGACATCTTTAACAGTGTCAAATCACATACAGCGAAAATTAACGAGTACGTGATTTTTTTTTAATAAATTGCCACTACAAGTTACACAATTAGGCCAAAGTCACAAGGTCGACTATTCTTCCATTCGCAACACTCTCTCGAGTTCCATGTGAACTTTTCGTTTTTCAGCGATCTAATCTAGTCGAATTAGTAGATTTGAAACACTTTCAGTGATATTGATGGGTTGAGATCTGCTTCGGAATGAGGATTGTTTTTAAACGTAATCAAGTGGAATTGGAAACGGTCAGATTTGGGCGAATGTGAAAGTTCGAGAGTGTTTGGGTACGGAATACTGAGCGCGTTGTCCAAGTGGGCCAATGTCGGCTGTTAACGTCTTTACTCGGTCATTGCATTTCTTTATTTAAATTTATATTTTATGCACGTGTGTCTCACATTACATATATTAAGGTTGTTTGCCCTTCGACACCGCTAGAAAGTGTATCTATCCTTTATGGCTATCGATAGGGCTACCTATGAATTGACATTTTTTCTTTTTGAATTTTCAATATCAAATTTTTTGTAATTGTTTTTATAGATTTAGGTCACGTATAAGCAATTAATTCTAGTGGAATAGTGGTGGTTAGCATATTGTGCTTTCGAGGTTCCTCGGAAACAATGCGCCGCGGCGCTGGAACAATACGCTCTCCGCGATAAAGCTTACAGTTGCCGCATTTATTCGACTATCATTTTTTAGTGGTTCTTTATAAAATACTCACTCTAAATATCCTTTAATTGTTTATTTACTGCAATTCATTTCAATCCCCTTCATATAAATAAATAAACCAGCCAACCTTTCGAGCAGAGTGGTCACGGGTTCGAGTCCCACTAGAGTCCCGCTGTTGGCCTGACCTTGGTTTGTGATTCCAGGTCGATCGTTTCTTATCAGAGTTTGCCAATTTTTATGATTTTCATTGAAACGGTTCAAGCGGTAAAATTGGCATCTTCTTTTTTATCTCTCTTGCTAATATCAAGTAATTCAGCGTCTTGAGGTTCTACAATTTGATTATAAAATGCTGCAAAAAATTTCTCCATTGATGTTACTGTGGATGTTTGTATGAATTAGAATTGTATAAAATGCTTATGTATTGTATTGTATCTGTATAAGTGCACTCGTCGCTTTGGAGTGATCTGTGAAGGCGAGTGTTGATGTTCTATGAAATAAAATAAGGAAAATCTTTAAGCTATTGGTTGGTTTGGTGAGAAATCCTCAAATTATATCAGAATTGATCTTAAATGTTCCCAGCCAACTCAGGTACATTACAAGTAATTTGTTCTCTTCTCCTGTGGCACGTACCAATTTGATGGTTTCGTTGCCTATTGCAAAAGGCATCAAGCTTCTCAACCAGATTGCTGTGAACTTGGATTTGTTTAATTTAAAATATGCTGATCTTTTTGAGAGATTGTTTAATTTGAGATCGTGACTTTGTTTTGAGTTGTATTCTTCTTATTATTTTTCTTTTTTTGACGACTTGGAACTACTCTGTAATGTGACTATGGCAAAATTGTAAAATAAATCATAGATAAATTTAATATAAATCATAGATTGTAAAATAAATCATTTCACATCTAAAAATAAATCCCTTTATAGGCTTCAAAATTAAATTTATCACAGAAATGATAATGAAAGGTATTTAAATGTTGCCATAGTCCTTTCCAAAGAGGTTAGCAATTTTGGATGATCTTATAAATGGAGAGTAGTACTAGTTCAGTTCCGATTTTTCTATAGGGTTTTTTTAATCGTTCTAAGGTTTTTTTAAAAAAAAATGTCTATTTAATTTCATACTTGTTGAATATTCTGTTTATATACTAAATTTTGAGGTAAAAAATATAAATACATATGTATGCTAAAATATAATACTAAAAAATATAAGTTCAAAATTCGGCCATTTTATATTCCAGAAATCTCATAAAATAAATAAAGGTCATTTTCATATTCGTGCTAAGAATGTATGTACATAAGTAACTGTGAATTATAATAGTAAAAATCTAATGAGTTTTATTGTAAAAAGTGAAAACTTCGTCTATTGTTATTTTATTAGTTGAAACACGCTCATAGTTTTTTCATTGTAGATATGCTATGTATATTTTAATTGGCTTTGACATATTTTCAACACTTTCATACGTTTCAAGATTCTGAACATTCTTTTATACTATATTTTTATTTTTTTACATATGTATATATATGTACACCAGGAAGGCCTGCCAGGTACACTCCAATGCGTTTTTATTACATAAATCACTGTATTTCGATACGTGAAATTTCGTACACCCATTGAGACATCTATGGATTTATATTTATGGATTTACATATTTTTTTACATATTTTACATAAATCAAATTCAAATATTTGTGACAGCGGGTAGAAAGATTTTTGCCAATTTGAGGAACCGTTTCAACAATGAAAATCAGATAAATTAGCAAACCCTGACAAGAAAAAACCGACTTGGAGTCACAAATATCCAAGTGTAACCAGCAGTATTATAGATTGGCACGGGATCGAACCTGGTAACCTCTCGGTGCTAAGCATCGAGTCATACTGCTGGCTGTATAAACAGCAATCGGTTAGAAGTTTGTGTCCCTTCAAATACTCAATTTTCCCAACTTTTAAATTGTTTGTAAAGTGATCAATTGAGAGAAGACTAGTCGTTTGTCATTTAAATTAAAATAATATATTGCCGTTTATCAACAATATATTAATATTGCTATCTATTAATAGTGAATAGGAACACCATTGAAGGTACAAAGATACTCGGTGATGTTATGATGTTTAACTTTAAAATACATGTGGTCAACCACTTGAGCATAGTTAATGACACAGCGATACTCCTATAGTGGAGTCCCAAATATCGAAGTCTGACCAGCAGTATTAAAGATTAGCACGGGATTGAGCCCAGTAATCTCTCGGTGCTACACATAAACGCAACCACCCTGCCACATATGTAATAAAATTTGGTAAAACTGCATTCTATGAGTGTTGTCCTGTTCTAGAAGATAAACAAAATTTGTCTTACATAGATTACTACATGTCTGATATGTGATATGTTTTTACACGTCGATATAAAATAATCTTTAAACCACCTGCTGGCCCTTTTTGAGGCAAAATGGTTGTTTCCATCGATTTTTCGTGGGTCTATCAAACTTGACCCTACCAATCTTTGAGGTATTTTGCGGTCCGATGGGAGATTAAAGTTCACAAGTGGCCAGCACGAGTCTATCGTATCAATTTCAAATAAGTACTCAAAAATGCGTAACGGTAATGGCTGCTTTCTTGTGACGACACCGTCTCTTACACTTTCGTATTTCGTCGTGACGAGACTTTGCAAAGCGGATTCTTTTGAATTTGTCTTAATTGACGCGTCAAAAATTCAGAACAACAGGAAGTCATCTCGACATTCGGAATCGAGCGCTTTTACATAAGCCGTTTAAAATCATCGCTGAGTAAATATAGTAATAAAGTGTAATAGAAGACCGTTTTCAAAACTATCAATTTTCAGACTAATTTTACGCTTTGATAACGATGAATCATTCGTGCTGCTTTTTAATAATATCTCAAAGACGCTTAATTTGTTGTGTTTTAACCTTTGAAGCTTTGAGCGTCGAGATCGAACGAGTGTCCCTAAATTGAGAACGTGGATTTGTTACATTACATAAAGCCATCTTCTTTTCAATTACTTGTTGAAAACAACACTACATGATAAAAAAATGAACAATTGTAAGGATAACTACGGTGGTCTTTCACAGTAAGGCAAATGTTAATACGTGCTTTACTGTGCTAAAACAAATCCGCTAGTCACTATGCTGGACTCCAAGCGTCCAGTTAGCCTTTAAAGGACTGAGCATTGAGATTCCCGAACGGGGTCGAGTAAGACCCCACTATTTTTTAATCAAAATACAACTTTTCTCAATATAAATGGGTTCAACATATATTTTATTATTCATTTTATACATCAACATAAAAATGTTTTAGTCCTATAGCATGTTTTTGACTATGTTTGTATTAAAAAATGACGACAAGCATCAAAACGCAAACGCACATAGGTTAGGCCAACAGGCGACTGCATGACTCAATAGCCACGTGCCAAAAGCGACAAAACAATAGCTTACGATAATTTCTCGCATTGATTCATCGATCAACAAGAATACGCAAGTGAACATTAAAAAACATTACTTATCGCTACCGTCTTTAAATCATACTTTGGAACGTAGAAATTTATAAATGTATTTTTTTACGATGTACCCTTATTCTAAATTATACAAATTCTATTAAAATAAATTAATTGTAGTTCAGTCTAGGAATACAATAAATATAGGGTGTATAGCTTTGAAAACCACATAGTTATTATAAAAAACGTAAACATTGGGGCACTTGCATACCCCATTTCGGCGAGGGAGTGTTAAAGTGGCATTGGACATATATTACATACATACGTACGTGTTGTTACATTACCGATTACATTTTATAACAGTGAATTCACATCATTAGATGATGGTAAGCTCTTTTATTACTTGCGCTACAATTTGTCATCAATTTCAAGACAGAGATGCTGTCGTAATTGGCGGAGTAATGACATCGTATATTGCAATCTTAGATGGTTTTATGTTCTTGTGAAATACCATATCATTTATATATACATACAATGTGTAGCAAATCATTTATACACATAGTTTGTGTATTTAAGAAAAATATTTTTAAAACTTTTGAGTTAAATCTACTGAAATGAAATTTCCAAAAATCTTTGTATTACATATATGATTCAACAGGTATCATGAAACATTTAAATGCCATGTGATTTATTCAGTTTTCATTTAGTAAACAATATCGAATTCTTTTTTAATTACAAAAAAATAATTTGATTTATTCAGTGAATCAAAAATCAACTTGTTCCTTCCACGCCATCTTCAACCAGCTTGTTTCTACTTCATACATTAAAATAATTGTAGAATTTTCGTAAGAAATTCTCATAATGATTTAAAATTTACCATTATTGTATACATTATAAGTGAAAATTTATCTTCTAAAAATGCTTCACAGATGACACAATATGTGGTGATACTAACACTAAGGCTTCTAAATATATAATAGTTGTTTTCTAATTGATATGCGATCAAAAATCAAACTCGGAATTACATATTAGGATAGGTTCAGATCACGATTTTTTATTGTTATTTAATATCAATTATTGTTCTTTTTATTCTTCTTATATTATGTTTACAACACATCTTTAGTCAATTTTAATAGCTACTGATTCAGCTATCATTATCTTTTTATAGGGTTTATATTAGGTTTACTTCGCTAATCTGTCAGATAATATGTCCTACAATTCTTCCGATCGCTTTAAAACTCTGCCATTTTTTTACACATTATTTTAATTTTTAAGGTATTATAAGAAAAAAAAATCAAAAGCTCATTAATTATATAATTTTTAACTCTTTAAAGTCGACAATCTAAAATAAATAATGTATATACCTGAAGGGTATTTTAATTTATTATATATTTTATTTTTCATTTTTTACAATTTTGTAATACATATGTGCATTACATACATAATTGCCCCAAGTCATCACTATAGCTAAGCAAAAAAAGGATACAATAATAAATATGTATGCAAAAACGATATAAGATAAGAAACAATAATAAAGCTAAACTTTGAAACAAACAAATCAATATTCAAAACAAATACAATATAGACCACATTTACGATCTTAAATTAAACAATCCCTCAACCACATCGGCGTATTTTTGATTAAACAATTCCGAGCTAACAGAAATTTGGCGGAGGATTTTGATGCCCCTTGCGACATGTGACGAAGTCATCAAATTGGTACGTGCCACAGGAGAAGAGAACAAACTGCCCGCGGCTAAAATCTAATATACATCCTGTTTTGATCACCGAAACTCTTCACAAGTTTATTAGTATGGTTATTAGTGACGCTTGAAAGTCAATTATCTAAAGCAAATTCTCAGGAATAAAACGTTAATATTATACACACACTAGTGTTTTAGTTAATATGAAAAAAAAAATGGTAAAAACTACCTACCTACCTACATATATGTAAACAATATAAAACACCAATAGAAAAAAATAATTAATTAATTAATCAATTAAATAAATTTGCAATACATAGCGGTAAATTCTCAGTCAAGCGGAAAGATTGGCATCGCTTAGTATATGTATATAGATTTTTTTCTTTTGTTATAATATCTTCTTATACGTTTTAGCAGTGATTTACATATGTACATTTGTCGAATCAAAACGACTATTATAGTACGACGAGCGTTATCTCAGACAAACATACACACAGACACACAGACAGAATAGCGATATTATATATATGATTATACATATATAGTTTGTCGCATTTAAGGTTTAACATTTAACATTTAATAGTTTGTCGCATTTAAGGTTTATTTAACACTGAGCAACAACAAAAAATTACCGGAGTTTAGACTTAGCGCCGTCTATTAGCCTAGAGGAAACATTGGCTTCTTCTTCTTCTCAATGCCCTGTCCACATTCGGATGTTGGCGACCACCTCGTCGATTATTTGAAGATATGCACATCGGTCTTCAGCGGCTCGGAACAGTTCTTCGGCGCTCATATCGGTCCAAATGCGCATGTTTCGAAAACAAGACAACTTTTTCCTGCCAACCCATTTATTACCTTCTATCACATGATATCGCCTACGTACCGCCTTATAAAGGGTCGATCTCTCAGGACGTCTGTTTACCTGTTGTATAGTCACGTATTCGGATATGTATTTCCACGACATTGGGTCTCCCCGTACCGATTCTGAGAAAAGCCTAATAACGGTCATTGTTTAGCATAAATGCACTTAGAGTCCAGATATAATCCTGGAAGTAAGTGCAAACACTTAGTTAATCCGATAACAGATAATCCTTGAACGGTCACATAGTCTCTGGGATTCTATTCGCTTAATCCGCGGCGTACGTAACAATATCAAATATTGTGATCAGACTCTCGTTTTAATATTTGGTGACTGCATCCGTATCTTCACTCAAATGCCCATTTGAGTGCAGAAAAAAATTAAAAATTTCAACCCAACAACAACCCATTGAAAAAATTATAGACACTTTGAATAATGCCGAATTCGAATCATCTAACAAAATTTTCAGAACTGTATATTATATTGCAAAAAATAATAAGCCTTTGATTGACCATTTTGATTGACTTTTCAAGTTAATTATTATTTGATTCTTTTTATAAATATTTGTACTACCAATATTAGGATACATATTTTTTAAGTAACGAAAAAAGCGGGGGGTGGGAAGGTCGTAAAAAACACCGTCCTGGTACTTTTTTTATTTAGCACTACACCACTTCATAGATGTAATTTTGTATAAATAAAAGTCAAGTTAAATCTAATCACCAATCAATTAAGTATCGAGGATATGTGCAGTCACACGTAACGAGCACTTTATTCCAGTATAAATTAAATCGAAAATATGTGTGTCGCGAACTGGAAAAGTTTCGCGAAGCATTGACCCGGCAACGCAAATGTTCCGAATATCGAAAGGCTTACGTTTCATCGACCACGGCGGCCTGGCCTGTTGTAATAGAGCATTAGAGCACTCTCGTTAGAAAATAATACACATGTGTATTATGCAGATAAATATTTGTCGTAGAAAAAGTGTGCTCGTGTGATGTGGGCGCAAGAACGTGGTACTGGTTGTGTGAAGTGGTGCATCGCGACATGTGTGTCACTGGGTTCCGGTTGGGTCACTAAACCCGCCGAAAACCGGCCGCGGACCGCGCTTCAGCGCCTCTGCAGCCATTGAACTTGACCGCCCCTGTTGGGTCAATGGCGGCAATATGTATCCCATCTAGACTATGCAACCGCGTGCTGCACTGCAACTCAGTGCATCTCGGTCCTTGACTTAGAGATGCAGCGCGAGCGTCGGATTCCATGGATTCGAGGATCTGCGCTTGTGGATTTCAGGTATTTGATTGGGCTTTTTGGTTTTAAGAAAATTTTCAACGGTTGTTAGTAAGGTTTTCAGTCATATGACAGTTTATTGGGTGTCGATTATGATTAGTTTTGACTGATTGGCGAGAATTCAAAGTTGCCTCTTTGCCAGAAACATATTTTTTTACATATCTATATCGGTCTCCGTGACGAGACAGAATATCGGAAGGCAAAGATCGAAAATCGAAAGATCTTAAGTCAAAATATCAAAAAAAAATGGTGCATGGTAAACGGTACATACTCACTTAATTTGCGCGAGCAGGATACAACAGGAACAAGAGGAACGGGCTTTTCCTCCCGTATTAATGTGCACGCGCAGAATACGGGAGGAAAAGCATGCTCCTCTTGTTCCTGTTGTATCCTGCTCGCGCAAATTAAGTGAGTATGTACCGTTTACCATGCACCCTTTTTTATCTTTCGACTCAAGATCTTTCGATTTTCGATCTTTGCCTTCCGATATTTGCGTTTTCTGTCGTTTAACATTCTGTCTCGTCACGTAGACCCATCTATATACATATATAAAATTAAATCTGTGTGTCCTAAATCACTGAACCGATCGCGATTGAACTTTCAGGATTTGTTGTATGTATGTCCGGGAAAATTACTGTGAAAAAAAAAACGCCCAAAAACGGGAACGGAAACGGGAAAAACTTGAATGAGTGTCATTGCAACGCAATGATTTCAAATGCTTTCGCTATATGTGTTTTTCCGACAAATGGGAACGGGAATGAGAAAAGGAACGGGAACGGGAACGGGATCTGGAATTGTATGCGTTATTTTGGCATTACAACGCATGCCGGGTTCAGCTAGTATCTATATATATTTATTACATATATATATTTATTACATATATATATATATATATATATATATATATATATATATATATATATATATACATATATTATTTTATTTATTTATTTAATTTTATTGTCACAAATCAATACACACTCACCATTACAGATTTGCTCCAATGCGACGGGTGTACGTTAATGAAATACATAAACAATCAGAAATCAGAAATACAGTAATACATACATATACAATCAGAATATATAGAATATAACAATTAATCAGAAATAATAATCATAGTGACATCTATGGATTTCAGATTACTGTGTATAATTAATACAAATTATACACAGGCAGATTTTTGTGACAACAGGATTAGATTTAATACCAATTTTCAGGAACCGTTTCAGCAATGATCAGATAAAATTGGCAAACTCTGATAGAGAAACGATCGATTTGGATTCACAAAACCCCCAAATCTAACCAGCAGTGGCGAGGACACGAACCTATGACCTCAGTGATGCTAAATATATACGCTATCATTAAGCCAAACTGCTGGCTTAGTGATAGCAGATAAAAAAAAAAAAAAATATATATATATATATATATATATATATATATATATATATATATATATATATATATATATATATATATATATATATATATATATATAATTGAATGTCTGTCTGTGTGCCCCGAATAGGCTCCTAAACCCAGAGAAATGATATATTAATAGAAGTGGCTATAGGCGTCATATTGTTGTCAAGTGACGATTGTCCACAGACAATCTTAAATAATTTTAGCATCAGTCGTATTTGATGTTTGGTGCTCGACGTATGTCCGATAAAAACTTCTCTGTTTGTTTATATTACTCGTAAGATGGGCAAGCATCGGTAAAAATTGCGCAATGCATTCAAAAACACACAATAAACAAGATGGGATTCATTTTTATAAGTAAATTGATCCGATTGTATTCCGTGCGTTGTAGCGTATTTATAAAGACGTGCCGCGTAAAATTGACAACAATTATTTATTCGTAAGGGCCCTTCTATTAATATTACATTTCTCTGTCTATATATGTATGTATGTAAAATTGAAAACACACAGACAGACAATTGAATGTGTGTCTCGTATAGACTGCTAAGCCACTGAACCGATTACGATGAAACTTTCAGGATTTGTTGTATGTATGTCCGGGAAGATTACTGTGAAAAAAAAAACGCCCAAAAACGGGAATGAGTGTCATTGCAACGCAATCATTTCAAATGTGTTCGCTGTCTGCGTTTTTCCGACAAATGGGAACGGGAACGGGAATTGCACGCGTTAATGTGGGATTGCATGCCGGATTCAGCTACACAAATCAAATTCAGATATTTGTGACAGCGAGTAGGATGATTTTTGCCAATTTGAGGAACGTTTCAACATTGAAAATTATATAAATTGGCAAACTCCGATAAGAAAAGATCGACTTGGAGTCATACATATCCAAGTCTAACCAGCAGTATTACAGATTAGCACGGGATCGAACCCAGTAATCTCTCGGTGCTAAACATAAACGCAGCCACCGAGACATACTGTTGGCTATATGCAGTGGTGCCACCCTAATTTTGGAACAACCGGTTCTCAAATTTTTTACAATTTATATACATACATACATATATTTCGAAAAATGTATTTTCTCTTTAACTGCTATGAAATCAACTGCGACTTTTTCAAACAAATCAGTATTTACTATTAGATTCGTCATGTTTAAGCTGTTTATATTACAAATACTGAGCGAAGCCGGGTAAAACAACTTGTCATATTTTATTTAGTAAATATTAGACGTAAAAAACGATGTTTAAGGCTTGTTGATAATGGACCAGAGATGCGCCAATACGGCTTTTGAGGTACTCGCGACAAAGTTTCAGATTTTTTTTCATACCTTAGCAATGTAAAGAAACATCCCATGTGAGGTTTTTTAAATTTAAAATTATTCCATTTATATGATGAAGTGAATAAAAAATATCAATTAATAAAACGGTGCCTAAATTTAAAAGAAAATCTTCGAAAATTGATAAAACTTACGATTTTTACAAACTTAAATGGAAAATGGTACAAATTTTTATATTATTAATTTTAAGGGTTATTTAAGATACTGAATGTCTTTTACAAAATAAGCTTTTTCCAAATCCAAAATCCGCTCTTTACTCTAATGTTCAGGCAGTATACAGTTCATACAACTACATGTCATTATCATCATTTACAGTCATTCACCATCCACTGCTGGATGAAGGCCTCTCCAACACGCTTCCACTCGTCTCTGTTGTACGCATCTCTCATCCATTCACCTCACACGTTTTCCTAATTTCGTCTACCTATCTTCCTTGCGGTCTTCTTTTTACCCTTTAACAATCTCTCGGGTGCTATTCTAGCACTTCTTTTGCCCACCTTTCGTCCATTCTTCTGGTTACGTGACCCGCCAATTGCCATTTTAATAATGATACTTTTCACTCACGTATTCCGCTTCATATCTTTCCTCGTTGTGCCGGGCATACAGCGTCCCATATTTCTTTGAGTATATTTGAATGTGTGTAGAATATATTTTGACTGTACATTTGTGGTAATTTTTTTGTCAAATTCAATATCATGCTTTATTTAAGAAAGATTTTTTTTATATTCAATTTTTTTTTTCGCTGATAATGATCTACATATGTATTTATAAAAATGTTATTTAAAATTCTGTAAATTATGGAAAGATTGTGGATTGAATGAATATTCTATTTACAGTAAATTGGATTATGCAATGGAATTAAAATTCTGAATCGGAAATGGGATTTAGTTTTAAAAGAAAGAATTTTAAAATGTAGTAAGGAAGTACATACATATGTACATAATATGTAGACGGTGACCGGAAAAATGCACTCGAGATAGTTGTACTCTCGAGACATCCAAACTTTCAAAGATGCTCAAGGAGAACTAACGCAATGGAATTCCACAAAAAAACGTCAAAGGGTTATCTCGTATGTTATTCGAGGGTGCTAACCGTTTTTTGTGGAATTCTATTGCGTAAGTTATTTTTGAGCGCCTTTGGAAATTAGGACTTCTCGAAACTGCGCCACTATTCAGTGCAATTTAGTGCATTTTTCCGGGAGCCTATGTATATACACATTAGACAGATAAATGATAATATAAAGTGTGAAAGTTAGGGTACGATTGGAAGGATATAATCGAAGCATAGAAGTAAGATTATTGACAAAAATAATATTAAAGCATGTGCTATATTTCTAATCCATTGCTTCACAGCTTGGATAACTCTGCATTGCTTGGTCAATCAATTTAGAAACGTCATTTCACGTCATCATTGGTGAATGCACTTGTCAGTATTAAATTAAATTATGGACTACATTAACCGCATTGCAAAATGTGAACTTTAATTAAAATGAATTTAAAATGCACTGTAAATGAATATTGTACATAAATAAATACGGAATGAAATTGTCAGTATTTCAAATATTATATTTCATTTAAGGTCGGACAATATATACACATACATACATACATATGTAGGGTAGATTTTACCGTAAAAGAAACTGGAAGATTGTGGTTCTTATTGGTCCGGCTTCCATTTTAGATCATGTTGTTGTATCAGAACATGTATTAATTATAAATATGTTGTTTTTATCATTTAAGTTTTTCACTAGACTATTTTTTTCGTGATTTACAAGGTAACTGTATTTAAACACATGTCCATACATACAGAATACATCGAAAAATGATCGGCAACGAAATAGCGAAATAATACCATATTTAAATTGCATGCAGAAAGTAGAACATAGTTATAAAATTATAGCTATCGTCAAAAAGGAAATCTATGCAATTACTTTATATTTAAAACAAGTTTTTTTATGGGTTTACAATGATCGTGTATGAAATGCGGAAAATACATATAAACCTTATTAGTTGTTTATGTACTTTTTTATCAATCGATTTTTAATTTATCTTCTTAATATATTTTATTTTATTTAAAAAAAATCAATACCACAGAGACTTGACAGATTGACCCAAAGAGTCAATGTGGCAATAAAAATCATAAAAAAACACCATAAAAAAATAATAAAAACCAAGTAAGAAATATACACAAAATAAAAACAAAGAAATAAGATTGAAAAATTATATCATGCTATTTAGGATGTGTTCTACCAACTCAACATAACTTTCATTGAAGAGGTCCAAGTAAAGTGCCAGTAAGTTAAGGAGTCGAACAGCTTTCGAGAGGGGGAGTTCATGAGCACGTTTGATTTAGCCCTAATTTAGGCAAAAAGATATCATGCTTTCGCAAAACTCTATGATTTTCCGGGGCCCAGAATTTTATTCTCTCCAGGATAGCGGGATTGTGAATCTCTCCTCTAATTTGTAATTAATCTAAATAAATGTATAAAATAATTATGCACCCGTAAAGTTGGGTTATGTTTACTTTTTTTATGCACGTAGACTCACAATGCATTCTCATTTTTATGATTTCGAAACTAAAAGTAGTTCGTAGCAATAATTTATAGATTAAACAATGAATATGCAAATAAAACATACATATTTTATTTTAAACTTGTATTATACAACGTAATAGCTTTCAATTGTTGTTTTAAAACATATGTATCTTCGGTTAATAATCTACTTAATCAGATTTTACGCTCCACGTATTGTACATATATAATACATATTGCCAAGTCTAGACTATTATATATTTATAACTATTCTTCATAATAAAGTGTTGTTTCAAGTTCATGATGAACAGTTTTTTAAAGTTCTCCATACAATTAAGTGTACTGGGAAGGGTGTATACATTTTATGTGTATGGAATCCGACAAATTCAGATATGAATCTGTTGATTTGGATTTAGTATGATAGTATGACTATAGTCAGAAATCTTCAAAACCAATAAGGAAATGTTTTTATTCAATTTCACCCGGATTTAACTCTCTAGTCTGCGGTCAATTTTCCTTTTTTTTAAGTTACTAAAGTTACTTTGACCGATGACATGATGAGTCGCGATATCTCGCTGTGTGTCAATTTCTAAAATAGTTGTACATTGTGTATTAGCGTGCATTGTTTGAGAACATCTGTACAGTGTGTTCATAGTTGATTGATCAAGCGCGAGTTTTGTTAAATTAAGAATTCATTCACTTTCATGTGAACGTTTGAAAAAAAGCACGATAAGAACGTCTGTTCGTCTCCATTGTTAGTTGTTATCGTTTCATTGATACCGTATTAGGAGTTTTGAAAGCGATTTTTATATTGAATGGGTCGAATTTTCGCATTAAAAGTGCAGTTGCAACGTGCACTTGACCTTAGACAGGTTACAGAGCGAAACCACTGTATCATCAATGCACATCGTTTCACCTGGTTTACTTACGGTCGTTCAACTGCTCATTGCTGTCACTTACTTGTAATTAACATGTCAGGACGAGTTTAAAATCGGCATTTACCTATTTAAAATGAAAATAAAAGGAAATGTAGTCGATAGGAATGTTTTTCCTTATTGAAAAAATTTGCATTCCGTTCAATACTGGGTCACAAAACCTGTTTTCTGATTTAAAATAAGAGTATTAAAGGGAAAATTTACACTGAAATGCATAAAACCTCGATAAAATTGAAAGCTGATATTTTTTAAAAGTAAAATAGCGTATCAAAATAATATATAAATTTTCAACTCATTTCATATGCATTATACATTGAAAAATTAACATAACGCCAATAATTATAATATTTCCTTGATCCGTGAACTGAATAACTTGAACAGTAAACAAAATTTTGACCTCATTCCTTTTGTTAAAGGTTTTATTTTTAATGCTTTTCTGCAAGATATGTACTTATATGTGTATGTGTACGAGTATTATAATACAATATTGTATTGCTGAACAGTCGTCTTGTGCATGATAATTTAAATTTTCAATTCTTTATAATGGTTTATAAAGAATTAAAATAAATAGAATTAAAAAATTATAAAACTGCTCATATTAACACTCTATTATGTGTAGTTTTTGCATTCAAATTTTAGGAATAAAAATTATTCATTACTTTCTGATTATATTGTATTATGAAAGGAGATAAATTGAGGTCAAAGCACCTGACACATGGGTCAAAACTTCTCGTTGTCATTCATTAGTTTTATACCATAAAAGATGTTAGTTAAATAATAAACACGTTCCTGCTTCTAACATACCTGCTTCTAATATATCACATAAAACAGAACGCTTGTGAATTTTGCGACATACGTGTTTGTTCTAATCATCACTTTAGTTGTTATTTGTAACTTTATCTTAGTTATTTCTTCTGAATATTGGTAAAAAAACGTAATTCTTTTAAACTATGTACAAAATACAGTTATCTTGTATATATGCAAAATAAAACAGACTTAGGTACAAAAAACCCGTAAAATACCTGCTAAGGGTACGCCTTTGTTCATTGTGTGTCAAATGCTTTTAAACATTGAAAAGATCATGCTCAGCTGAGACCTTTTGCTGTATGATTATTCTAAGGGTAATTAGGGGTTTAATAGTTTTTATTTTATAAAATTGATGGATTTAATATTTAATTTTGAATTTTTAAATTAACAATATCGATTCTTCAGAAATTGGTCGCTGCAGGGATATTTCCGCCGAAAAAAAACTTTGATTGCTGCGTATTTGAAAGCGAAGAAGGTTTCCATGCGAAAAATTGCCAGACAAGAGTGTTTCGGTAAACACAGTTTCGAGAATTTCGAAAAAAATGGAAAATAATCTCTCCGAAACTACTAACCGTTGGAAGAATTATGGTAGAAATAAGGAAACTACCCCAAGGACCGACCCCAAAATTATTTCTCAAACAATGGAATACTGCATGAATCTGACCAAGCTTTAAAATTGAGATTCGAAGATAAAGATATCGAAATATCGGCGTCGACAGTTAAAAGTCGGTGCTACAAAGCAAGCTCAAATACACTACCAGATTTCCTACCAGAGTTTGCCAATTTATCTGATTTCATTGTTGAAACGGTTCCCCCATCAAATTGGCAAAAGCCATTCTACCCACTACGTCACCAATATTTGAATTTGATTTATGTACAATATGTAAAAATTTATGTACAAGTCTAAATCCATAGATGTCTCTATGGATTGATTAATCAATTAATTAATAGTTATTTCCGTGTTCTTCAGCGTCTCTAAATTCAGCGAGTTATGTAATAAAAAATGCTGCAATGTTTGTAATTGGCTAGGAAGGTGCATTGGGGTTTACCTGTTAGGTCTTCCTGGCATATATCTATGTGAAAAATAAAATAAAAAAATAGTGGTGACAAATACATAGTAGGTAGGATGGTTTTGCCAATTTTGATGAAGAACCGTTTCAACAATGAAATCATATAAATTGGAAAAATCTGATAGGAAGCGATTGACTTGGAGTTACAAATATCCAAATCAGACCAGCTCGAATTTCAGCGATTTTTTTTTTTACATAGATACATATATTCCAGGACGGCTTGACAGGAAGACCCTAATGCGCCTTCCTGAATAATTAATTATAAACAATGCAGCATTTTATTATTACATAAATCACTGTATTTCCAGAAGCTGAAGAACACGAAATAACAATTAACTAATTTAATCACAGAATGAATCCATTGAGACATCTATGGATTTAGATTTTGTACATAATTTTTACAAATTATACACACAATAAATACAGAAGATTTGTGACAACAGAAAAGATGATTTTTGCCAATTTTGAGGAACCGTTTCAACAATGATCAGATAAAATTAGCCCAAACTCTGATAAGAAACGATCAATTTGGAGTCACAAATACTCCCAAATCTAACCAGCAGCATGGGGGATCGAACTCCACTGATCACTTGGTGCTAAATATACATACACGCTACCGTTAAGCCATACTGCTGGCTTAATTTATGTGATAAAAAATGCTGCAATGTGTATAATTGGTTAAGAAGGCGCATTGGGGTTTACCTGTTAGGCCTGCCTGCTATATATCTATGTAAAATTAAAATTAAAATAAACTAATTTTATTAATTTTTAAATTCAAACCTCACGGAACCAAAAGTGAAAAGGTCGAAAAAGCAAATATCGGAAGGCAAAGATCGAAAATCGAAAGATCTTAAGTCGAAAGATCAAAAAAAAAGGGTGCATGGTAAACGGTACTATGTATGTATATATAATATATATCAGTGGCATGCGGTGAAATTATCTCTCTTTCTGTCATACAGCCTTGTTTAATGTGCGCGGGCAGGATACCGGAGGAAAAGCCTGTTCCTCTTGTTCCTGTTGTATCCTGCTCGCGTAAATTAAGTGAGGACGTACGACGGGGGGAGAGAGACTTTTACCGCACGCCACTGATATATATACTAACCGTTTTTCATATGTATGCAGGATAAACGAATATTTTCGACTTTTTCACGGTCACCCGTCCCCAGTGGTGGAGTACAGTTCGGTCTCCGTGACGAGACAGAATGTTAAATTACAGAAAACGCAAATATCGGAAGGCAAAGATCGAAAATCGAAAGATCTTCAGTCGGAAGATAAAAAAGGGTGCATACTCACTTAATTTGCGCGAGCAGGATACAACAGGAACAAGAGGAACAGGCTTTTCCTCCCGTATTAATGTGCGCGCGCAGAATACGGGAGGAAAAGCCTGTTCCTCTAGTTCCTGTTGTATCCTGCTCGCGCAAATTAAGTGAGGATGTATGACGGGGGGAGAAAGACTTTTACCGCACGCCACTGATATATATGTATATACTAACCGTTTTTCATATGTATGCAGGATAAACGAATATTTTCGACTTTTTCACGGTCACCCCGCACTTACATATGCATTTTATTTTCTTGTATAATTTAGTATGAATTTTAATTTTCTTTAATTATGTTTTCAGATAATCCTTGATGACGATTTTTGCTTGTAAAAGGACACCAGAAGAGAAGCGCAAGTGCATCCTATAAATGCGTTTTAAAAATGTGGATAACTAGAGTGATAAAAAAAAGTGAAACTCGGCGTTTGTCCGCAAACATGGAAGGATATTCAAATAGACTGTTCGTTATAACTTTAACGTTTCTTGCCGTCACGGTCAATTTAACAAATAGCTATTCTCAAGTCAGAAGAAGCGGTGCCAGTTCAGCGATAGAACAATTGAAAAACGTTGTGACACAAAGAACAATCAGTACACCGATCATAGCCCCAATGTTAAAGCCGTCGTACGACACACCGCAAATTGAAAACACGAGAAAACCGACAAACACCTCAAAGGATAGCATAGACAGAAAGAAAGAGGAACATGTAAAACAAATAGGAATAGAGCAATTGGCGACGGCTATCAGCGCGTTGAGAGGAGAAGAAAGTGACAGAACGAACGAATTGGAGAAAGAATTGTTGAATTACGTCGACGAGACTCTCAGTAGAGATTCGTACGTGTTTTTCGACGGTGTTAAGATCGAACCTGCCGTTTCTGTAATAATTCGAAGAAACGAAAGCAATGCAAGCACAGGAAGTCCGAGATCTGCCAGAAATGCGATTGATAATGAGGTTGAGGAAAGTGATGGTGATTTCGATCGACGTGTGTTGAATAAGTTCGACAAATATGCCAGAAGTCACGTACTCAGTGTGAATCTTCCCCGGGCGGCAAGATTCTTCACCTTCAAATGTAAGTTGTGATATGTCGGCAAATGGTTTAATATTTTATAAATATCCAGAAATGTATACATTTAATAATATTAATATGTATTACGTTTTACTTTTAGATAGCATACTGTATGTACCGGTCTCCGTGACGAGCCAGAATGTTAAATTACAGAAAACTCAAATATCGGAAGGCAAAAATCGAAAGATCAAAAAAAAGGGTGCATGGTAAACGGTACATACTCACTTAATTTGCGCGAGCAGGATACAACAGGAACAAGAGGAACAGGCTTTTCCTCCCGTATTAATGTGCGCGCGCAGAATACGGGAGGAAAAGCCTGTTCCTCTTGTTCCTGTTGTACCCTGCTCGCGCAAATTAAGTGAGTATGTACCGTTTACCATGCACTCTTTTTTTTATCTTTCGACTTACGATCTTTCGATTTTCGATCTTTGCCTTCCGATATTTGTGTTTTCTGTGATTTAACATTCTGGCTCGTCACGTAGACCCTGTATGTACATATTGTGTGTACGGTGTTAAATGGTATTATATCGGTTTGTGAATATACATAAATTAAATAGCGGTATCTAATTCTAAAATCATATAATTGTAATATGTATCTGATGGAAAATAAGGCTACTTTTCTGAATATTTTATTTGTTTAATGGATGATTTTTTTTATATAATAATGTTGCGTACGGGTGGGTGGAGGATCCAAGTAAAAGGCCAACTTGGTCGTTTCACAGCATTTATTGATGATTCTGGAGATACACGTATTGCCAGTGTTCAGTCCAGAATGACCTGATATCGCCTACGTACCGCCTTATAAGGGGTAGATCTCTCAGGACGTCTAATCTGTTTACCTACAGTATAGTCACGTATTCGGATATGTATTCCCACGGTATGAGAAGTGTAATCATTGTTTCATGCACTTAGCTTGGCGCTAATCCTTAAAACCCACTTATACCAGTCGCACGGTATGCATTTAGTTAATCCGTTAACAGATATCCGTTACAGAAAATCTTTGAACGGTCACTGTCTCTGGGATTCTATTCGCTTAATCCGCGGCGTGCGTTACAATAATGTCGGAAAAATCTTTGACCCAATATATTATATAAATAGAACAAATATACAATAGAAAGCCTCTTTTCCAAAGAGTGAATCAGTTATTGATCTGTAAAATAACATATCTTTACTAGAATATCAATAAAAGAAAAATAAAATTTTAGATTCGTATGTCTTTCTTTCAACAAATAGAATATGTTTTTTTTAACATTTATTTTTTCGATTTGAAATTGTGTTCTATATAATCATATAATGATATAAAAAAGGTTTTGGCTATTTGCAGGTACGATATCTGTTAATTATTGGCTATTTGCATGTACTATTTCTGCGAATTATTGGCTATTTGCAGGTACTATATCTGCGACAGGCGCAAAGCTTTCTGCGCATGCGTGTGAACTGTCACTGTCAGCGTGTTTACTGTTAAAATTTTGTTTTAAACCTCTTAATTGCAAATAGTCAATAATTCGCAGATATAGTACTTGCAAATAGCCACAACCTTTTAAAAATGTGATTATAATAAAATTAATCAGAAAAGCTTTTTATAATACCCAGATATTATGTACTTATTTTATATTTATATTCACAAAACGATATAAAGAGTAATATTTGCAATAACTACATTTATATTTTGCGTATATAGGCTTGGATTTACTTTCTACGTTGAGAATACATGCCAATTGATTTGTTTTTTGTATAGATTTTGATGTAATATTACAAATAATGTGCTTATGAAGTCATATCTATCAAGATTTATACAAAATATAGCCGCTCAATGTAATGTAATTTGCGTAGAATGTGAATCCGAACTTTATGGGTTAGTTCGGTGTAATTTCAATGATTTATATATATTACCTATTTAATATTATATATTAATATACATACATATAACATCAATGAACTTAGATTAGATTGGTTTTATGTAAATATAACACTAGTTGTATTGTAAGAAAAGATTTTTTACTTTAAGTACTTTGTTATATATGTAGGTTTTTTAATGGGGCTTTTGTATGCATGTGTGTGCGAATCCCATTTATTTTCATTCCCACGTTTTTTCTAATCAGTAAGATTTACTCGCTTAAGCTTCTCTCATAGTCACAGTAGTTCGCAATAACTCCATCACCATTACTAGTAAATCCATTCAGCATGTAGATCGTTCTATGGCATTTGAACACCGCACTGCACCAACGCATTCTTCTTGGTTTTCATTTAGTTCCTCAAGGAAAATCATCATTTCTCACCGGCTTCGGCCTCGGATTTCTAGCTTTCGGCCTCAAGAAGCTCCTGTTGCCCATTTTCCTCGGCGCACAAATAGTCAAAAGCGTTTTGATAGCCATGTTCCTGCCCAGCATCCTCGGCAGTATCGGGAAAATCATAGGAAAAGGTATGTACTTAAATGCTTAAATATTCATACATAATATACTGTTATTTTTGGGATTATTTGTAAATAATTTCATTTGAATTATTGCAGGTTTGTCACAGTTTTCTGGTTCGTCTATAAATCTTGCACCTCAAGTGCAAATGGATGATGGGGATTACAAAGACAACATGGGATATCCTTCAGAACAAGAAGCCAGTTATACATATCCGAATTCCGACACTTTAGGAACATTACCAGCCAATGCTTTGTACGGAGGAAATAATAATAATATAAATGACGATTTGACAAATATAGCAATGTCAAGGTATAAATTATAGTGAAAATAAAATGTTCTATTACATATAAAATTTTATTTTAACAACAGTGATTAAAATGTCCAATTTTTTTCTACTTCAGATTTGGTCCAGGTGGTGCACGAGTTACTTACATTCCAAGTTTGAGTGATAATTACTACAGAAATGGTCAGAAAAAGCAGGAAGATTTCAAGGTTTTGAATTTGTGTCGATTTTAGTTTGCTTATCTTTTATTTGATTGTTTTATTCATAGCTTTTCATATTGGAGGACATCCATTTAAATTGATGTGCAGCTGCTATGGAACCATCAGAAGTTGATGCTGACTTCTTTTGGCTTTTTTTTGTATAAAAGGAGGCACATTTTGTTTGAGTGTTTATCATCAAATACTATAGAGAAATTAATAAGCTTTAAATTTAAATTACTCTTTTTAAGATGATTTTGTATTTTTATATAAATAAGTAATTATTCTTTGGTATTTGGGATGTGCAAACTGACAGCTGCACATGCAATACAAAATAGTTAACCATTAATGATTTGATTGCATAAAAATATTTGAATATCTTAAAATATTTAAACCTTTTACTCATAAATTCGTATAAATCGATATTTGGTTAACTATTTATTATTGGTTATGGCTATTTGCAGGTACTATATCTGCAAATTATTGACTATTTGCAGGTACTATATCTGCGAATTTTTGGCTATTTGCAGGTACTATATCTGCGACAGGCGCAAAGCCTTCTGCGCATGCGTGTGAACTGTCACTGTCAGCGTGTTTACTGTTAAAATTTTGATTTAAACCTCTTAAAATTTAGTTCGAACTCGTAAAGTGACGTAGAGTAAAAAATATAATCCAAATTAGTTAATATTATTAATTGTTAGAAAATTATTATCATATACAACGTATAATATCTACATACAAGTACAAGCCGCGAACTAGCTAAATGATATAAATATATTATAATAACGTGCGAAATTTTTTTGCCTCATGTATAATGAACGATTGATTAAACAAGTCAAGCATACATTAAATGTTAAGAAATTATAATCGGATTATCAGTTCACGCGCATGCGCAGAAGGTTTTGCGCCTGTCGCAGATATAGTACCTACAAATAGCCAATAATTCACAGATATAGTACCTGAAAATAGCCACAACCTTCATTATTAATAATTTAAATCTTATTTATTTGAGAAAAAAATCACAGATCAAGTAACTATTTAATAATTTATATAAGTTAATTTATTGTTGTTCAATCAAACAAAATCTATTTTACAGGTTTTTAGAAACATACCGGCATCATCGTTATTACTATCAAACTACGATCCATTTTACAGTCCATTACTATCCAGACTGGATTCAGTGTTCCAAAGACTTGGATATGGTGTAGGATTGGAACATTGTAGAGAACGTTTAGTATGTCTGATGTATTCCTCACCAGCAAAATACGCTCCCTACAGCAATTTAATATCAGCCCAACTCAGCAGGTAACTAATTACCCTGAAGAGAAGACTCTCCCATGAGGGAAAATTAAGATTTATTAAAAAACGTTTAAAAATTTTAGGGAATTAAACGAATTGAGAAAGCCAACTTCAGATAATCCTGAAATTTTGCGATTTTTCAAGTATATGAAAGCGGCGAAGGAAGGACAGGAAGGTGTGGACTGCACCCGTGCTCATCCTCGTTGTCCTTCTGTTACAGCCGAAGGAAGTTCAGCAGCTATGGTAACCACATATAATGATATCAACAAGCTCGTATCTGCCCGGAAGATCCGCTAATTTTTGCAGGATTTCATGTTTAAATAGACTTGCTCAATACATTGTATTTATAATATATCATGAATAGCATTCCATATCAAAAATATGTGGATAATAGGAAATAAATAATATCAGGCGCTTATCCAAGATATCATCGTTATTGGGCAAACCAACTTTTTGCTGTTTGTTAAGTATGTTGATGAAGAAAACGAGGAAAAGATGCAAGAAGATTTTTTCACTTCTTTCTAAGAATTAATAAAGCAATTTCCAATAATATTTTTCAAAATATCTTGGATACTCGCCTACAAATTACCGTATAATTGAAAATGTATTTCAATAAGTTAGAAATAGTTTGGTAAATATAAAAGTCATTTAGTTCATAAAAGTAATTCTCAATTATTTAGTTTATGCTAAGATTAGTGAATGAATTTGTTTATTATTTTTACTTTTAGCCTTATTAGGTGAATTGGCGTTATATTATAATTGTTGATGACATACGATGATATTATATTTTGGTATAATTATGATATGATTGAATTTTTGTAGTAGGTAAATTATCTATATTTTGTGTGAAACGATGTTATCAAAATTTAAATCCAATTATTTAAAAAAGCACAAAAATAACTATATTTAATGATTATATTTTTTCTTTGGAGATATTTCAGTTTTTGTTTCATCGATATATTTCAATTTTCTAAATAATTGGCACGTAAAGCTATGAAAATACTCGTATGTGTATACATATTTATAGGTAAATTAAATTAATATTATATATAAAGGTAATATGATGTACGATCTTAGTCATTTATTATACACATATGCATGTATGGATGTATGTATGTATATATGATAATGTATTTAAATGTAAATGTCAGATAATTTTACCAAATTAAATTTAAATCGATAAACAATACATTATTATTTTAAAAATACTGTAGTTGTTCCGTTCATGTGCCAAAAAAATAAAATATATTGATGTCTAAATCTATATTTATGCATTATTTATATCATTGACTCGTTAGGACACATGAAAAATGAATATATGCTCTGTAATTTGTGATGTGAATAGCAAGTTTGCGTATACGTGTAAATGTAGAAAGTTATTCTTGTATTATATTTTAATATGCTATAATAGAATGTGTATAGTAATTTTAATAATTTAACTTTTGTATATAATTTATTGTACTTTATTTATTCTAATTTATTGAATTGTTGTAAAGGTTATTTTTTCATTACTCTGAAAATTGTAAATTGTTGATAAATTTTAAATAAAATTATTTATATACTTATTCAATGAAACTTTGTTTTATTTACAATAATAATACGATGTGCAATTTGTGTAAATGCTAAACGCATGTGTATTTACAGTTGTGTAAGTGTGAGAAAAATATTAAAATTTCTCTTTACGTTCTAATGACTTCTCAAAGGAAAGCTCAATTAGAATAAAATAAAAATATTGATATTTTTTATTGAACAAGATGTTGACGATATCATTTTTTTTTAAGAGAGAAACTTTATCGATGATCTTTAAAAAAATAAAACGTTTAATGACACGTGAAATTTATAATAACAAACACAATAGAAACGGTTAAACATTTAATTTAACAAATTTGAAGTTCTTAAATGACCACACAACAATACCCCATGAGTCATCGGCAATACCTGAATACATCAGAGATAGTGAAAGTTCTCGGGGCATGAACAGATTCAATGCATATTAATATACTGTAGATATGTATATAAGTATACCTTTATAATTTATTATAATAAGTGAAATTTAAAAAATATATATCTATTCGTATATTTAATGACAGGATGACGAACCATTGCCCGTCGATAGTTTTTATCGAATGCTACAAGAAAAGCTTTAGAAAACTAACGATTATTTTAAAAATAAAAATTACAGTATATTATATATGTATTTTAAAAATATCAATTTTAATGTTGACGATTCGTTAGTGTCATTTTTTGCGCAAGTAAAAATATCACATCTTAGAACCAAAGTTGCCACATTGAAAGTTGGAGAATTTTTTGGTGGAGCAATCGAAAATATATCCGGATCATTCTGAACATCCTTCCACTTTCACTTTATGGTGCAAAACAAAACCGCAACTAGCACTTGACACATCCGTTTCGGTTTGTCTGTATTTTCCCATTTCATTGCGCATTACGCACGAAACGAATGTCGTAATAAGTACATAATATACCGAGCAGAGTGTATGAATGAATTGACTCAACCTACACTTTTGCGCAAAAATAGTTTTAGATAAATATTAGGAGGATGTTATGCATATGTACACATGCTTTTCAAATTGGAAACTAAATTAAGTTTATGAATTTTTTATTTTTGATGAAAACTAAAATATAATACATACAGAAATGTAAGGAGAAAGAATTTAACTTTAAAAATCCAAACTTTGTCACACGACCAAATCGTTTGCAAGCTAAGAGGTATGTAAAAATCGATATAAATTCTCACACATCGTCATGACATATTATCTACAGCCGCTCACCATCCACTGATGGACGAAGGCCTCTCCAATACGCTTCCACTCGTTTCTGTTTTGCGCAATTCTCATCTATCTCACCCCACACATTTCCTAATTTCGTCTATTCATCTTCCCTACGGTCTTCTTTTTACCCTTTTGCATTCTCTCAGGTATCACTCTAGCACTTCTTTTGTCCACCTTTCGTCCATTCTTCTAGCCACGTGACCCGCACATTGCCATTTCAATATCTTTAGTCTATTCACTATGTCCAATACCCTTGTTATACTTCTCACCTACGTGTTCCGCTTCCTGTGTTTTCTCGCTATGCCGAGCGTACAGCGTTTCATACTTCTTTGAGTGCATTTTGACTTTGTGTAGCATTCAATGTTTAAGTTTCACATCCATACGTCATCACTAGAGGTAGGATAGTCACAGTGCTAGCCATTGTTCCATTGTTGTAAATCCTTTGTAAAAAAGGTTCGGCAAACCTTTAACAATGCATTTACAACCTTTGAACAATACATGGCACCTTCTGGGTCCGGTGACTAGTCATCACTGGTAAAACGCATTGATCGAAGATCATTTTCTTCGAATTTTTGATTTAGAAATAACCTTCATTCGTCCAAATGCACTCCATCCTGATTTTATATGTATATACATATCTCTTTACTACCAGAAATTTCTATTATTTGACCTAAATATAAATAATTATTTACTACTTCTATTATTTTATCATCTATTGAAATGCTATTAGACATGCAACAACTATGGAACAGAGCAATTACATATGTACCTATGTATATATGAGCCGTTACATGTGAAAGTGGCATATGTTCACTTTTCTTCATTTCGATATTTTGCTAAACATTAAATAAAATGTTTTGCGTTTAACAATATTTAAAAATACGGGTGGCCTGTAATACGTTTATTTTGCTTTTACGAAATATCGAATTAAAATAAGTGATATCATATTAAAAGAAGTGACATATCGAATTAAAAGACTCATATAGGGAACACAATACCGATACTATCGAATCCAGTTCTACCAGTTTTTAGTCAAAATTCGATTTTAAGTACTATCGATAGTACAAAATAGACTAGCGGTAGTACTAAAATAAAATAATTTCATTTATGTTATTGAAATTATTTAACGAGTCAACACTCAACATTATTTTTGACCTGCTATTCAAAGGAGCCGATAAGTTTATCATAAATTTAAAGTAAAATATAATATATGCCGAAAATATCGTACTTGAATACGTGAGACATATTTTATATATGGGTGACCGTGAAAAAGTCGAAAATATTCGTTTATCATGCATACATATAAACGGTTAGTATATGTATATATATCAGTGGCGTGCGGTAAAAGTCTCTCTCCCCCCGTCGTACATCCTCACTTAATTTTCGCGATCAGGATACAACAGGAACAAGAGGAACAGGCTTTTCCTCCGGTATCCTGCGCGCGCACATTAAACAAGGCTGTATGACAGAAAGAGAGATAATTTCACCGCATGCCACTCATATATATTATATGTATATACATAGTACCGTTTACCATGCACCCTTTTGTTTGATCTTTCGACTTAAGATCTTTCGATTTTCGATCTTTGCCTTCCGATATTTGCTTTTTCGACCTTTTCACTTTCGGTGCCGTGAGGTAGACCCATAATATTTAAAAGGTAAATTCATCCTTTTCACGCAAAAAATCTTCATAGAAAGGAGCACCCAAAAATATATTTTCTTTTTATTAATACTCGCTGATAATTAAGTACTCGACATATTATTTTTTAATTGTGAAAGAACATAATTAATTGAAGTAATTGATTTAAATAATTGAAATTAAATCAAAAAAATTCGGATGTGACCAATCTACGACTTTATCTTTGTATTTGAGGAATAAAATGAGGACATAAACATAATTCGATAATTAAACATTTTCGATACAAATTGAACGCAAACGTAGGGACACTTATATTTACAAGACAAAAGTTCTACTTCTGGCTGTCGGATTTTGTTAATTATTTTTATTATTTTATTATAAAGGAAATAAAAATATTTTTAAAGATCGAAATATAATAATAAAATATTGTTTTAAAAAAAATTATAACTTCTGACCAAAACCTAAAAATTATAACGAATTCTGACACACATGTTTAAGGGGTCGAAAGAAATAGTGAAAAAATTCGAACAAGAGTAAACTGCCACTTCCGGCTGACGGATTCTCTTCAAATTTGATATATAACTTACATTTATAGATATGAAATTTCAGTTCAATAGGCTTCTGAGAAAAACCTCAATTCATTAGAGTAAAAGTACAACTTCTGGCTAAGGTAAAAATATTTAAAAAATATTAGGGTATAAAATTTATAATTTCTATAACATGTAATAAATGTAAAAAAAGAGGACACCTATAAGGGGAGGTTCCAAAAATTATATGAATTTTTATATTAAATATCGGGTTTCCGGAAAGTTTTGACTTTTAACAACGGGTTTTCGGAAACATCACTGGCTACGTACATAGATAAAGTAAAAAGTGTATCGGTTAGTTTTGCCATTGATTTTTTTCGAAATGTTTTTGACAAACGAGTATGTGAATCATTGCGAATTGCATCAACAGAGAGTGACTCTTGTGAGGGGTTTTCAAAGGAGTCGTAAAGCCTCACTCATCTGAGTATATAAATAAGAAGCAGTGAAAGTGTTTTCTGTCATTTGTGCTTCGAAGGAGACACGAGTGAAAGCTTTTGCTTACAGAAAAAAATACACCTCTGAAGTGAGTAGTAAACTTTAATATTCGTAATAAAAGATTTAATAATACGAATCAGGATTATTAGCAACAACTACGAGAAAACTTGAGGATTGGATAAGGAAAATTAAACCTTTCAGCTTTGATACATTGACTAAAGATAACTTCAAAATACAATAATTCAGACATTGAACCTATTTTATGTATGATAAACACTACACATTAAAATAAAGATCAGTCTTAGGGCATTATTTTAGACAATTTTCCAAATGTTTTTTTCGTTATTGGCAAATTCATCATTTGGTTTTGTACAAATAAAAAATAAACAAATAAAAATTGGTATCAGAGAACAATAGCAACAACCGCATATGTATGTATATATACATACATACATATATTATTGTTTTGTTTGCTTTTTTATAAATCATTTTGTTTACATCTGTATATGTTTATTTATTTTTTATTTTATTATTTATTAAATAGAAAATTGCTAATGAATTATTTCACAATTTCAAACTTAAACTAACAACTTTACTCTAACATACTTATGTGGAATATAATATCTACATTTATTAAAAATGCTTAGCTCGTACCCAAATTGATCATTTTTACAAAATTTGCTAAAATTTTCAAACAAAATACATACATACATACATATACAAATAACACAATGGAAACTATAGTTAAAATGGTAGGCTACTTTCAACACGAATCATATTATTTTTATAAAAAATATGCAAAAGCTCGTCTCATTACTACACTTTTTGTTTTAATGACACGTTTTAAAATCTCGAGCCAACATACCAATAGCGTAAGAGAAATCATCAAAGATTTTTTCATATGGTATAAACACGTATGCTTTAAATTATAAATGACTTAAATGCTATCAAGAGATCCATGACACTTTAAATATATTTTATTATTTTATATCGTACATATTTAAAATATAAAAACATGTTTTTTTCAAATACTTTTTTAGCACTAGTACTTCTTTTGATAGTCAAATTTATAATATAAAATTAATAATCACCGTACAAAGTACAACACTGAATTTTTCGACTATTTGATTACTCAGAATTATAATTAATTGAATTTTAATTTCGGAACTATTCTACATACGTTCTAATAACCCCCTGAAACCAAGTTAGAGGTCAACGCTCTAATATAAGAATTCAAGCCATAGACACGGACAATTTTTTTTTAATATAAATTTTTACAATAAAACAATCAAAATTTTGTTTTATTATTATAACTTTTATAATAAAAAATACACATTAATTAGAAAGGCGATTGTGTGTGTGAGTAGTATTATCGATGTACAGTTAGCGGCTGCAGATACCTCAGTCTACGTGCCGCGCTCACTACATAACGGTTCACTATTGAACACAACCCATTTTTTTCTACACATTACACCAAATTTAACTTAAATTTTGGAAATCGAGTGACAAGTAAAACCGAAAATAGCGTTGACGATGCGCGAAGCAAGAAAACGGGACTCTAGCAGTACGAAAGAACGCGAGAAACGCGAAAAATGGGTGAAAATTTAGGTTAGACTGAGATTTATTTATATATTTACACACACACACAGGATGATTTTGGATCTGATTCAGTTTTTAGATACGTTTTTGTATAAGCATGTATGCATGATACTAAAGAGAAATGTCGTAGAAATTTCACGTCGATTTTTTATCAAATGAAAGTGCAATGATAACACTGTGCATACCTACATATACTGAGTGAGTGAATTTTGTTTCAGTTAATAGGTTGTTTCGGAACATTTGCAATATGTTGTCAGGAGCAAAGTGGATGCTGGTAGCCCTTGCTGCATCTATGGTAGCAATCCAATCCCATGGACAAGGAAATATCAGGTTGCCCGATCAAGCACCATCGAATTTGATCCAATCGAACAATCTTCAACATGTACCTGAAAGTGGAGTTAGTACTATATTAAAACAAATGAGTTTAAATAAATAAATAAATAAATAAGCGACTATATTCATATCATGTATTTTTATTTTTAGGATAGGCAAGGAAGGAATTTGTTGGATTGGATTGGTTTAGGAACTGGACCTAATCAAGATCCTTACCTGGCGAGGATTAACGAGGCTTGTTTGACTGGAGATTTGGCGGAATGTTTCAAATCACAAGCTTTGGGTTCGCTCAATGATTTCTTTTCGAAAGAGTCTTATACGTAAGTTGTCGGTCGACCTGAATTATTTTGAATTTAGTAATATATAAAATGTTTCTGAATTATTTTTCTATTAAATACAGCCTGTCAGATGGTGCTCGAATTGTGAGGATGCCAGAAAATCAATTGAGATCTTTGGTTAATGAACCTTATGAATATTCAAGTGAAGCTAAAGGTGAAGATTCCGAATGGGACGCCCTTGTCAAATTTGCTATGAGGAAAGTCGAAAGGTGGGTTATTAAATATGTTTTTAATGAATTTTAATTTCAAAATATTATTTAAATATAATTATTCCATTTAAATTCAAAGCTTAATGTGTGATATAAATATTTTATTTAATATATAATTTACATAGATGTCGCTTTATAAAGAAAATTTGTGTGAAAATAAAGCAGATGGCTTTAAAATATTTATTAGTAGTAAGCATTTCATAAAATTATTTTAAAATTAATACAACATCTTGTTTATTTAAATTAAACTAATGTTTAAGCAATATAATGTGGAAGTCCTTAAAAAGCCAATTGTAAATTCAAGTTTTTGATTATTTGGCTCGAAATTATGGTAAAAATATAAAAAAGTAAAAATATTTATATATAATTTAATATGATTTTCAGGTTTTTAAAATCATCAGCATTTGAAGTCGATGTCAACACCGAAGTAAGTGAAGATGGACGATACTCACCAAGGTTCATTAATGAAATAGCAGAAGAAATTGACGTGCTTGAAGATAAAAAGGCTCCATTGTTCAGTATGTTTATCAAATTGTATAAAATCATTTTAAGCAATTGTATAAAATATTATTTAATCATTTTTATTTTTATTTACAGAGAGGAATAAGTTGAAGAAACTGTTCATTCCCATGCTTTTGATCTTAAAACTGTTCAAGTTGAAGCTTTTACTTTTCTTACCACTCATCCTTGGACTCGCTAGTTTCAAAAAACTTTTAGGATTCTTAGCTCTCATTGTACCCGGTGAGTATTTTGATATTTTTTCATATAACAAATATAAAATCCTTTTATAATAATTTTTTATTTACTATTTTAGGAGTCATCGGTTATTTCAAATTGTGCAAGCCACACCTTACATCACCAATCGGAGGCTTTGGCCACAACAATTACTACAGCAATGGACCACAATATTCACCAGCTGGTCTTGGAGTTAACAGCTATGGAGGATCGTATCATCAACATCACTATGGGGATGCTGGCAACGGTTATTATGGCAGAGAGCAAGCACAATCCGGTGGAATAGCCTTCAAAGATGACAACACTTATGCTCAACAAATGGCCTATCAAGGCTGGGAATATAGGAATTCCAAAGGCAAAGAAGCCGAAGCTCAATAGCCAAATATTTATTAATAAATTTTAGTATATTATATTATATTATGCATATTTAATTTTTCCATAATAATTTATTGTATATAAGATGGAATGTACAGTCAAATAGGATATACTTCTTTCCATGAAAGTTGTGATAAATAAAAGTATATCAAAAATTTCGTTTTTTATTTCTGCATTTTTTAATATATCCTTTGTGAAGAAAATTTGTAATTAATATTGCGAATAAATTTTGTTTCAATACTCAAATGAATTATTTAAACTTCAAAATTAGTTAGGTTATATTAGAACTAAAATAATATAATAAATTAATAAAAATGAAGAATAATTAGATTGTTGATATTTTATTTGTGATGTACACACATACATACGTACATATATATATATATATATATATATATATATATATATATATATATATATATATGTATATTGTTCCATTTTTTATCTATTTTGAATTAAAATATTGCCATAGCAATTAAGCAAATTAGCAATGTATTTACAAACAGACATTATAAACTTGAAACTATGTAAATGGTACTTACACACATAGATTTTCTTTGTTATATAAATGAAAAAATGTATAGAATTATATTTTTATCACAATGCTTACCATTGTTGATACTGAGATGCTCACACTGTAAATACACATATAGCTATAATAATACCAAGAACATTGTCAGCTTTAAAAACAAGTTGAGAATGTCGTTCCTTTGATGACCGGAACGTGACTGTAAGGCGGTTAGTAGAATAGGTGATACTGGAAATCCTCTCATGTATGTAAGGGAGAATTGAGTTAAAGATGCGAACGAAGAATTCAATTGGAATGTGATAAATTTATTTCAAGACGACCGTTTCTTACTATTTACTTTGTGGAAATATCATACTGAGACTTTCGCATTCTTGACAATACTTAAGGTGTTGAATGGAATGCATATGCATTACAGCAAACTAACATACATATAAGATGGATGTATAGGTATTATATAGTGCTTCCAATCCCGGAAGGTTACTTCAGCACCGGGATTGCGGTGCTGGGAATATCCGATCCCAGAATCCCGGTGCTTGCACCGGGAAATCAAATGTATAAAAAAAAGTTCAATTGCATGTTTTCATATTTCAAAAATGTTCAATTGCATTTTGTAAACTCTCCCGATGTTTCACGCAAAAAATACTCTCATATTGGCGCTCGTATTTTGAGAGTTTGGCTAAATTCTTTAAATCTTCGGTTCGCAATCCATAGATTTCTAAGATTAAATAAAACACAATAAATACATTAAAAAACATCACTTTCATTCCATCGCGATAGTTTGTGCCGTCTAGTAATTATTCATCGAAACAATCCACCTAAAACAAAAACTGAAATTACATACATTGACTTTATTAAAAAATGTGACCAACCCACGACTTTATCTATATATTTGAGGAATAAAAGAAGGATAAAAAACAAAATTCGATAATCAAACATATGTATGTACATACACGTTCACACATACCGGCTATGAGCATTTTCGATTCAAATTGAACACAAATGTAGGGAAACTTACACAAGACAAAACTTCTACTTTTGATTTCTGAGAAAAACATGAAAAACCTTGAATCTCTAGGCTTAAGAAAAAAATATTCAAAAAATATTAGGCGTATAATATTAATAATTTCTATTACAAGTAAAAAAAATCAGTCCAATTTGATTAGCGGTTTGGGAGATAATTCAATTCAAAAAATTAAAAAAGAGGATACCTACTGTATAAGGGGAGGTACCATTGCCGGTCAACTTGAAAATTTGAAAAAATTTACGTCGTATCGATAAGAATTTTAGTAACCGATACTAAGTTTCAGTTCGATTGGACGAACGGTGTTCAAAAAATCCCCAAAATACACTGACACACAATACACATTTTTCTAGATCATGAAAACGTGATCAGTAATTGATTCTGAGTTCGAATCAGTCAAAATATGCATCAAATATCATTGCGGTTGAGCACAATATCTGCGACACAATACAGGCCGTTCATACCATTACGTGGAAACGGCAAGCCGGCGTCGAAACGGGTTAGAGCAAACAAATGGACTATGAATGTCATTGCTCATCCCACCATTGTTCATTATATAATGTTGTTTTATGTTTTTTCCATATTATTTTTGTAAAAATAATATTTTTAAAGAAATTTCTGCCAGCACTGTAATCCAGGTATTCTGACTAGTTTCAGCACCGGGATTTACGGTACCAGAAAACACCAATATAATGTATGTACGTACATATATCTTGAGTTTGAAAGTTTTCTAAAATGGTCAAAGATTAAAGGATAACTGGAAGTGAAAGGGCTCAGACACATCGATACCTACAATAGTGAAATCCGATTTTCTAAACGTCTGAAAATGAAACCCATAACCTACTGAATTGAGAAATATAATACGATGAACCGTTTCGCTAGAAACGAATACAATGTAAGATATATGTACATATGTATATGTACGTCTTCTAATTTTAATATAGGAATATTTTTTCACATTTAAAATAATATCAAGAATATTAAATAAATAATAGATATATTATGTTTTTATCCAAATTAAAGTTAGATCCGACTAAATTTTCTAAGCTGTTTATTTACAGTGCAATTTAAAGTAGGTATATGAGTTTATACGTACAATATGTGATCGGTTATTCATATAGAATTATATACCTAAATAAATAGATAGAAAAATACATTTAAGTAGGTGTTAATTTAAATTAAAAATTAAAAATGCGCAATAGTTTTAAATTAAGTTCTCACTAATAAACAATATATAGTCAGTAGATTCATTTGATTCGGTCATTAAATAGATGATAAGTAAGCTATTTTATCGGTCGCCAACTTCTTGACTATTGTCAGTTTGTCTACAAATACCCTGATAAAAAATGGCCTGTATTTACATATTATATCAGTAGCTTCGTTTGATATGGTCAGAAAATAGATGATAAGTAAGCTATGTATATTATCGGTCGCTGACTGCTCGAGTATTGTCTGTTTGTCAAAACATATTATGATAATAAAAGGCCTGTATTTTTTTGGTCACTAACTATGTTTGATTTGGTCAGTAAATAGATGATCAGTTAGCTATACTATCAGTCGCTGATTGCTTGAGTATTGTCTGTTTGTCAAAAAATACTCTGATAATAAATTACCTATATTTATTAGGTCACTAGCTTTTTTGATTGGGTCAGTAAATAGATGATCAGTAAGCTGTATTATCGGTCGCTGACTGCTTGACTATTGTTGTTTGTCAAAAAATACTCTAATAATAAATGCCCTGTATTTATTTAGTCACTAATTATGTTTGATTTGGTCAGTAAATAGATGGCCAGTAAATAGATGTCAAAAATACTCTGATAATAAATGAGCTGTATTTATTTGGTCACTAACTACATGTATTTGATTTGGTCAGAGTCATGTTATCGGTCGCTGATTGATTGGCAATAACTTGTTTTTCAAAAACAGTAAGCGGTTTACTGACAGTTAATTTTTCTCTATATGTAACTATTATCACTATATTTTCATTAAATTTACTGACCATTTGTTGAAAAAAACATTTAAATTATTGCCATTATAAATCTGAATATAATTGATTGCTTCATTGAGATTATTTAAAGCTGATTTACATAATGTTTAAATTGTTTTGTGCATCATTTGTGTTTCCTAGTAGACAGATGTATCATGGTTTTTAAAATAACAATTATATTTTCCTCATATTTCCTTTGGAAAATGTGCTATTATATAATATAAATTAGGCTAATTAATTGTTATTTTTTTAATTAGCCTAATTTATATTATATAATAGAACATTTTCCAAAGGAAATATGAGGAAAATATAATTGTTATTTAAAAAAAATTTTATGTTATATAAATGTTATTTTAATTTAAGTAATTTATTAAATGAAATAAATGTACGCATGCATACCTACATACATATAATTATAAGTAATTTTTAAAACGTAAAAAAACGACAATAGAATTTTACTTAACGCTAATAAATCATCCTCTTATAAGAAAAATAGCATTACAATACAACTAATTAAATTCAATATAGCACCAGTTATTAATCGGAACGAAAACGCACACGATGTCATAACGATTAATGGACTACCATATATGTACATATGTACATATATATAAGATAAAATAGCTGAACATTTAACTGCTATTCAAATCTGATACATCCAAGTATATAAACAAAGTCTTATGCACATAGCATTAAACACGTTTCGATAGAAAATTTCAGCACAAAGTACACTTTAAGTTCAAAAGACTAAATGAAAAAATATCAGCATCTATGTATCTAGGTAGGAAGTCCTCGGAAGCCCATCTGCTAATAAATGCAACTGTGTATCGTTTCACTGCATCCAGTCAGACCAGATTTGCTATATGGTGGTGCAAAACGAGTAGTAATAGTTTGGTTAGATGCGGCAGTGAAATGAGACTAGAACTAACCGGCTCATATATAAACTGCATCGACCATGCACTTGAAGTGCATTTCGTTACTTGCTTTGTGTTTGAATGTGCCGCGACGAACGAACGCTACTAATTAAACCTCACCTGCAGTTCTGTGATAATTTAACTATTTAAATTTGTACGCAAACGTTGATAAAATCTTGAAATTATACACACTCGGCAATTATGAAGATCGTGTGCGCAATTTTGTTCGTAATTTTGGCCGTTGGTTTGAGCAAAGGAGACAAAGAAATCAATGGAAAGAACGTTCAAAATATAGTGAGTACCTTTATATAATATAATATCATTCATTTAATATAATATTTTAATATATAATAATAATAAATGAACTAAATTTAATTTTTTGAATTTTAATTGATGACATTCCTTTGATAAAAATTATTTGATCAAATATAAAACGACACATTTATAGTATTTCTTAAACTATTACATAAACATATAGTATTGAGTGCTTATAATAAATAAATAGTACTAAAATTTACTTGATTTTGTGTGAACAGTTTGTATGTAATAGTTTTTTATACATAAATAATCAATAATAAATATACATGATTTTGTGAGAATATTTTGTCTGTTTTTGCTTATTTTATATACATATATAGAAAGTATTCAATGATACATACATATACTATTTGTAAGGAATTTCATATAAAATGAATCCATATTTTCTGTTCAATTTAGTTGCATTTGTGCATAAAAATGGCACGTTGCGCTCTCATTCAATAAAAGTGCATTGTTAGTTACGCATCAGAGATACGATGACATATGTACGTCAATGCACTTAGCAGGCCTATATTAAGTTAAACGGGATTATTTAGTATATTATACGCTTTCGTTTTAGGTTCGAGCTCAGGAGGGGAACAATTTAGAAGACATTCTGATAAGAAAACTCAACGTGAAATGTTCTCAAAGGGAAGTGAGCTCTTGTTTGATATTGAAGTTAGTCACTTACATGAATAGGATGTTGAAGAAAGCGGCCATACAAATAGGGGATGATGTCGAGATAACACAAAACTCGTAAGTGATTGAATTGCAATTAAATTGATTCAATGTATGTATATTTTTGAAGTATGAAGTAGAAAATTTCTTATGTCAAATATCGGAATATGACGTGAGGCGGACAGATTTTAAAATTGCATTTCCGGTTCATTTCTTATACGTAATATGTTGTAATAAAGTGGTCAGTTAATGTCATATATGTCAAACAGGAAATGAAACCACGAAAACTGGGTCAATAGAGCGTGCGTCTTGTCAATTACATCGATCTGTTGAGAGTGTATCTTTTTCACATGTCATATGCTAATGATATGCACTTATATGTATGTATGTATGTATATACATATGTACATGATAAGGTAGACAATAAAATCTTAAAATTTTGATACAATTCTTATGCAGGATCATGTCTAGAAAGATCTGACTTAAAAAAAGACACTATTTTTATTCAAAATATAATATAATATTATACATGTATGTGGGATCGAAGAATGCATCTTTACTACGGAAAATATACCTAAACATTTTTCAGATTTAGTTTTCATTTTAGTTTCTATATAAAATTTGAAGAATAGTTAAATTAAAAAGATCATTTATCTTCTTGAGCTTTTTTTTCCATGTTACTAATATTATTTTACATTATTCAGAAGCTATGAAGTAAGATATGTATGCTCTTGCAACTATTGAATAGATTAAAAATATGCATGCATTATTTTTCAAGATCACTTTTATTATGTTTATAAAAGAGTTAGCACTGAAATTCAATTTAACCATAAAAATCATTGATTTGACTGGAATGAAATGCATAAAAATCATTGAAATTGCATGAAAAATCATTGAAATAGTTCGGGGCAAAACCATTTCTTCTGCATACAATGCTTTTAAACTTGTTTTTTAAACATTTTTAAAGTGTGCCAATAATATGGAGACGTATATTTAATACTGATGTGAACATTTCGTGCAAATTTGCAAAATCATCAATTGGTCTAACTCGTCTTTATCTTATTTATATTATCATGTTTCAGTTCAAATGTCGAAAGTAATAATAACGAAGAAGATTTGGCTAGGAATGGAAGTTCAGATGATGATCAAGCCACGCAACTCTTGTTGAATAAATTGTGGACATTTGTCAAAACCAGATCGTTAAAATGGAGAATATTCGATGATGCTGAGTTAGTAGTCAAGAATAGTCCCGATGCTGATGGATCAATGAATATTGGTAATATTGAATAAAACTGAATTGATTTGAACTTTGAAATAACGCAATAGAAATTAATTGAATTGGATTATTTCAGGCATGTCAATTAAATCTGTCGAGGCTGTTGAAAATGGAAGAGGAAAAATGAAGAACATGGGTCCATTTTTGGCGGCTGCTGCTATGAAAATTGGTCTTTTGGGAGGATTAGCTTTCAAGGGTTTGGTTTTGCTTGTAGGAAAAGCGCTCCTCGTTTCTAAGATAGCTTTACTACTTGCTGGAATTATTGGATTGAAAAAGCTCTTCTCTCATCAGGTATATACTGTTTTGATAAGCTGTAATAAATGATTTGCATAAGGGATAATATTTATACTATTTTTTTCTCAGAAACATGTGACTTACGAGGTACTATCTCACCCACATCATGGCCACGAGGCTTCTGGTCATGACACCTATAGTTCTGGATGGGGACGAGGATTGGGTGCAGATAATCAGTATGCTCAAGAATTAGCATATTCAGCACACGTTCCACAAGATGCTGTTGAAGTTGGTGAATCAGTAAACAGTAAACAGGTTTCAAAGGAAGAAGCTTTCGTGGACACGAATTCTCAATAAAGTTTACATTTTACGTTGTAAATCGAGTCGAATGTAAAATAATATAAATTATTATTTATTTTTGGAAATTCCATGGAAGGTGTTGTACATATAAACAATCGAATTTATACTCAGAGAAAAAATTCCAATTTAATATTCATTCAAATGTTTTTGAATATTATATTGTTGTATTTCTTGAATTTCTTTATTAATATAAGATATTTATTTAATTTATTAAACACTAGTTTAATGTTTTTGTAACAATGATAGATACCTGTGACATAAACTATTAACTAATTTATTATTTATTTATTTTTTTCCATTATAATGTTAAATCTGATTACTTTTGGATATATCGTGGCAACTATTGGTTTCCTATATTCAAAATGTAGCATTTATGTATGTTAAAGTTTTGAACTACTGTTGTGTGTACATATATGAAATATAGAAATGTTATTTATTTAATTATTCTCATCATGTTAATGTAAACCTAAATATATGCATTAAAAATGGTGTCTAAATGCTGAATTCAATTTTTAATATGCAATACTTAATGTCCCATAAGAAATGTTTCAAATTATAAAAGCCCATTCAATGCAATATCACAATTCTATTTAAAATACGGAAGTTAAGTGGATAATTGATAGTAAAATTTATTTACTGGAAAATAAGAGGCAAAATACGAGCTATGATTAGTGAATGATTTAAAGTGAAATACAGTGATACGCCCATCATAAAACCAAGTTGAAATTAAGTCATTGGTGTTAACATTTTTAATAACTTCATTATTTTTTTTTCACATAAAGCAAAACAATTGAATATTTAAAAAAATAAATGAAAATGAATTCAAAATCAAATAATGGATTGATCACTAAAAAACAAGCATAGTTTTAATTTTTTTTATTAAATTATAAAATTACAAAAATAAATTAATTAATAGGTACCATGGTGAAAATAAATATTCATGTGACGCTTGTAATGTGATTGATTTTTGAAGATTTATCAAGAATTGTTTCAAACAACTTTTAAATTATTTACATAAATAAAATATAAATTCAGACATTTTAGAATTCTTGATAAACGATCAAAAAAAATCAGTCCAAGCTAATGGAAAATTATAAGAATTTTCTAAAGGTGTTTTCCGTCTTATGGTTCATATTCTTGATATCCTCCTGAATATCTTGAGTTATCGTAGTACATCGGCTTCTTCTTAATACCTATTAAAAAGAGTAAAAATAGTTAAAAATTTAATTCAATAAATAAATACAAGAATAATCAATTGAAATACGTATAGTTTTAAACGGATTTAAACGAAAATCTAATTGAATATTTGTTCATCTAATATTCTATTCATACAAAACTGATTTTTTCCCAATTTATAGTTCAAAACACTACTAATAAATAATAAAAAAATGCGTGTAATTCATTTTATATTTTACAGTAAACATTACATATTTCATTAACTAATAATAGTAGTACGATCTTGGACTAAAATAAATTTACACTAATTTGACTCCTAAATGTTTCAAGATCGACTCGAACATCTTGCTCTTAATATCCAGAACTTTTAGAAAATTCAAGAGAAACTCAAAAGTCACGCGATATATCGTCTTGCTGAGATCACCAATCCATATAGTGACTATCTTTTCAAAATATCTAGGTTCAGATTCATCCGAGCGTGAGCCCGATGCCCTTAATGGCAAAATTTGATTTACTGTTTTATCTTCAGATACATCTCGCTGTTTTCTTATGTGCAAGAACACTTTGCTATTGAGATCGGACACGGTGACATTATACACACCGTCCGTATCGAACACATCACTTCTGCGCTGTATCAATACATCGTAATCATCATCATCATACGTACCATCCCATCTTTTTCCAGCTGACGGAACGAATTTCGATGTGGCGTTTGGATTTTGGATCTCCGAGATGCTTTGTGAATATTGGCCGGTTACATCTTGGGCGTGTCCCAGTCCTGCGGATTGATCTTGACTTTGTGATGATAGACCGGATACTCCGTATAATTCAGGTGCTGCGTAGCCGGAATTTCCCATCGCGTAACCGGAATTTCCCATAGAGTAGCCCGGATGTGCCCCAGCTGAGGGGAAGTCTATTGGGTACTGCGAGTACATATAGGGGTTGTGTTGAGCTACCGATCTGAAAATAAGTCAACTCGCATTTTAAATGTGATATATAATATATGTATAATGTGTAAAATTAATCATCATCATCTTCTGCTGGGTGAAGGCCTCTCAAACATGTTTCCATTCATCTCTATTTTGGGCAACTCTCATCCATCTCACCCTACATATTTTTCTTGTTTCGTCTATCAATCTTCGTTGCTGCCTTCCATTTACCCTTTCACATTCTATCGGGTACCATAACAACACTTATTTTGTCCACGTTTCGTCCATTCTTCTAGCTACGTGACCTACCCATTGCCATTTATATTTTTTCATTCTCTACTATATCAATTATATTTGTCAAAAAACTAAAATACGTCGTGAAAAAATTGAGTTCAATCAGCTCTAAGGGTAATAGACATATGTATTTAACATCTGAAACCTTATATGTGTACATATGTATGCAGGGCTGGCTCAAAGGTGCAGCAGCACGTGCATAGGGCGTCATAGACAAGGGGTGCCATGAGGCGCCACCATTTTATTGATAAGTAAATTGAAAAAATAAAAATAAATAATTTGGCATTCTTTGAATTTATAAAACATTCTATATTCAACTTAATTTTTCTACTCGAAGTAACAATACTGATTGTAAAATATTATAATTTACGAGGAACGTAGGAAGTTGACTGTCAAATATCAACGACTCGCGAATAAAATTTGTAAAAAAGAAAACTGTCGTCGGTACAAATGGTAATTTGGAATTGTATTTTATATAAAATACCGCTGAAAAATATGTATGTATGTATATTTACAAATATATCACGGATGGATTTGCTTCACGAAATTAAATATCTTAACCAATCATATTCGAAAAAAGAAATATCACTCTAGAATATTCTTTAATTTATTGTTGAATATTGATTAAAATCTTCATTATCAAATTAAATTTATTTAGTTATCCGTATTTCATTTTATTTTATTGATTTTGAATAAAAATTTTAAATTTAATTCTTAATATAATTTTCTTCAACATAAAACTTTCATGAAATTTATTGGGGGGGGGGGGGGGGGGCGTAGATACCGATCTGCCTAGGGGCGCCATATACCCTCGGGCCGGGCCTGTATATATGTACATATGTATGTATAACACAATTTACAGAGTACATAAATATGTACGTATATATTACAGAGTTTAATATGAATAACCGTATTATTTAGCGTTATTAAATATAAATTTATGTTTAAATTGTCATTTCTTGTAAATAAATTAAATTATAGCGTGTTATATATGTAAATATTATACAGTGAATGTTCTTTTCTTTATACATTTTAATATTTATCATTTTTGCACATTTCCTATCAATTCAAAAAGAATTCAGCTTATATGGTCATTGTTGTTTGTTTATCTGTGAATTATGCACGTTATAAATTAAAACAACTGCAACCATATATATGTTAATTCAATTTCATAGCGTCAAATGTGATAAAGATAATCTAAAAAAAATCAATTGCAAAAAAGATACAATCTTGAATAACAATATAATGTAGATACTAATTGTATAATTATCATAGTGACAGTCGTCTTAAAAATACGTAATCAAGTAGAAAATTGGCTCCAATATGAAGTATTGATATATGATTATAATGAATTTTCACAATGTTTCTTCATGTCTAAAGATTACAATTAAATTAAACCTCTAAAATGATAAGTTAACGTATTATTTGATAAAATTGTTCATTCCATCTTACTTACCCTGAGAAACCAGCTAAGAATTTCTTGACTACCATGACAATGGTGACGATAAGGGCAAGCTTACTGGCTACGAAGGCTTTGAAGGTAAGAAGTGCTACAGCAGCAATTGCTACGATCAGTGTACTTGCAGCTTTGACACCCAACAACAACGGTAAAAATACTTGCATAATCTTTTTTTGACGTCCTCTTCCTACAAAAAAAAAAACAACAAATGTAATGATTTTTAATTGATCTGCAATCTCGAAAGATGTTCACATCTGAACGAACGCTATTATTATGTGCATTTTCTAGTTACTGTTTGATTGAAATCCATTACTTTTCAGATCAGATCTGAATCTAAATTAGAAACTTGTACTATTGCAAGTCGGAATCAAAGTCATCGATGATCGTTTCGTTTCGCCATGAATTAAAAATGCAAAAAAGTACAAATGAAAGTTTTATATTCAACAGACGATGGAATAATCATCAACGACACGACGAGTTTCAATCTACGTGTTCATTGAGAAACTACGATTTACACAGTCTGATAAGCTCGTGCTTAGGAGTTTGCACGATACATGCCGACACGATAATGCGTATACACATATGTATCCCTAATGGTCATTTCCGGTTGTGTTTATTCGAAAACTACTGCAACTGTTGAGGTCGATAAATAGTCCGTGAAAATTCATTAACAGCATCGCCAACTAACTGTGGTAATGGTTCACATTCGTAGAGACCAACTATGTGGACGCTCATCAAATATAATAGGTATATATATTTTTTTAAAATGTGAAATTTGCCTAAAGTGAACTGCAATTTGCATAATTTGCTGGGCTCGCTGGAGAAATCACATTTGAATGTCTTCATTGTGAAATTTGAAAAACACTCAATTAAGAATCAATTAAATGTATGGAGAGCGTTGTACACAATTAACATCGAAATAAATAAATATGCAATACTAGAGAAATCGCAAACGAACTTTGAATTAATGTATGCAAGTATTTACAAACAAATATATACACACGCATTGTAATTAAAAGCGAAATAAATAAACGAGAAATTGCTTACGATCTTCGATGTTAATGTATGCAAGTACGTGCATGTATCGTGGTTGAAACAAAACGAACTTTGATTTAATGTATGTAAATGCAATGAAAATATAAATTGAATTAAAGTGACTACAGTGAATACTTTCTAGCAAAATATTTGGTTGTTTACGTTAAGAAGAAATCTTCACAAAGGAGAATATTTAATTACCGTATCAGATTATATTTTTGAATTATCATATTTTTTTTAGAGTGGTAAAACAGTACCTACACTTTCCAAGTGTATGTCAGATCTATATGATTTTTTTTATTTGCATACGTAATAATATATAAACCCTACGTAATTAAATGTATTCTTTGTGGTGAGTAAAATATTCACGTTTATAAGAAGTCAAGCTGAAAAACGATTGTATCTCTCATAAAAAAAAACTTTTTACGGTACTATAATTTTTATTATGCATAAACAGATTCTGTTTATGACTACTTGCATGTTAATAATTTATTCAAAGTGCACATTTACGTAAAGATATGATTTAATAATGATTTGGTGAGTTTTATTGGATATTAAATTACTCATAGATACGATCATTCAACAGCCAATTTTGAACAGTTTGCCTATATATTTGGTAAAATTAAAAAATAAATACAGTACATTTGAAACAGTATGGAAATTTGGTAGGTCAAAGACAATGTAAACATTTGGAATAATCATGGATTGCTATTTGTGGTTTTGTACATCTAATAAGATATATAATATATATAATATGATATGTAGAACTAATTTATATCAGTGTCTTTAAGATATCTACACCTTCTTTTTGGCTACATAAAACACAAAATTATTAAAGATGGAACTTTTGAGATCATGTATTTTGTTAAAAAAGTTACACAAAGTCTAATGTACTTAAAGAAGTATGAAATGCTGTATGATTGGCGTAACGAAGAGAGATAGGAAGTTGAATATGTGGGTGAGAAATATAACAAGAGTAGTTGATATGTGGAGAGTGAAAATATTGGAATGGCAATGGATGGGTCATGTGGTTAGAAGAATGGACGAATATGTGCTGAAATGGTACCCGAGATATTGTAAAAGGGTTAAAGAAAAGCAGCAAAGAATATGAGTGGATAAAATAAAATAAAAAATGTGGAGTGAGATGATGAATAAACAATTTGAAATGATAAATAAATAATTAAGTTCAATAAAATGTGATAGTATTGTTGAGCACATAATGTAAAAACGAATCTTGAATTATATATTATAGATATATGTATGTAGAAAGTTATTACAGGTTTACATATAAAAAAAAACTCTCACCTTCTTCTTGATGAGGCGAATTATGCACGACTTCCAATGCAAGCGATGCATCCTTGGATGCAGCTTTAGCAACCCTGATTCCAAATCGACCAAAGTCGAACTTGAAAGAATGGGTGTTGAAGAATCTGGCAAGTCCACCTTCATTAGACCTGCCTTCAACATTAACAGACTTCATAGGTTCAACGGTGAACATATCGAAGACCTTCACAGTCCTATTCTCTCGAACACCCCTAATCAGCTCCTCTGTCATGTCGTTGATGCAAGTTGCATTATCACTGCAGGACAATTGGTACACCTCGTTTACATTGCGTGGTTCCACATATCGGCATCTCGATAGATGCAACACTTGAAACGCCAAAATTCCGAACACCAGCCCCTTGCACGTGATGAACATTTCAACGGTGGGATTATCTCAAACCAACAGGTTCAACAGTTTGTTGACGAACGAAAAAGTAGAGTCCAATTCTAGTATTATTAGAGCTATGATGTCCTCTTCGGAGAACATACGCTGTGGGTGGCACTGATTTAACTATCGTATCTATCACAAGTCACAATCGCGCTATCGCAACTACTTCTTTGCTTAGGGTATGGATTATGAATGAAGATTTAGAGGAAAATGCAGAGCATTTTTATGCTCTGTCACACATTGGTAACCAACCCTGACCAAGCTATTGTGTAGTGTGTATAAACACGTACACCAGGGATATTCAATTCGAAAATTTATATTATAACAACGACAGATAGTCGAATTATATATCTTCTTTCTATTCAATAAAACAAACATTGGTTTACAATGGTGTTTATTTATGTATCAACAAGTATCAAACAAATAGCATATAAATATATATTTAATATTTATATGCTATTTGTTTGATACTAGTGGTACTACCCGGCTTCGCTAGGTAAATGGAAATTAAATGAAAACCACGAAAAACTCTTCATTTGTATTTTAACTAAATTTTTTAATCGAAAAAAAATATATATTATTTGACGAGCGACCAATCGCAAACGTCTTTGACCAATCCAGCCAATAAGAAACGACTTTGAAAACAGCCAATCAGAAACGAATTACAGACGCCCATTCGGTTTTATATATAAGATATTTGAATCGAAAAAAAAAAAATATTTATCGACTGACGAATCACAAACGTCTTTGACCAATTCAGCCAGCCAATCAGAAACGATTTTGAAGACAGCCAATCGGAAACGAATTACAGACGCCGTTTCGGTTTTATATAAGATATTTAAATCGAAAAAATATATATCTAACGACTGACGAATCACAAACGTATTTGACAAATCCAGCCAATCAGAAACGACTTTGAAGACAGCCAATAAGAAACGATATACAGCCAATCAGAAACGATATACAGACAGAAACGATATACAGATATTATGGTTTTGTATATATTTAAGAAGATGAAGAAGTACATATAAAAATATCATATGCTAAATAATTCTTTTTATTAAAATAAATCAAAATTTTTGAAATACGCAATTTGAAAGTTTTTGATTTCTTTAAATTTTTGTTTTTTTTTCACAAGATTTTTTTCGAAATTCCTCAATCTTTTGATCTTGGATTAGAACTGATCAATATACATTTGATTATAAATTGCAGTGGTATCATATTTACATATATTTTTTAATAATTTTTTCATTTATCAAAAACGAAACCTTTTTATTCTGTCTTAATCGAAAAATTTAAGACAGAATTTTTTAAAAAAATTTTAACAAAACTTTTTTTAAAAAAAACTTAATAAATGAGGGTTTTCCGACTTGCAGGAACTCTTAAAAAATGAATTATTGCATTCAAGAATTATTTCACAGTTTGAAAAGGTGTCAATTCAAGCCTACACTTTGAACTACATAAGTCTGTTGACTTTAATAGGTATATATAATATTTTTCAAAATCTAATCGAGAATATACAAAGAAAGTGTGACTTAAAATATAATGAAAGTATGAAACGAGTTGATAAGCTCTGATATGCGATTTGATCAACAAATTTCGTATCACACGTGCACATAGCTGAGCGATTAATAACTTTAATGATAAATAATTTTGCATAATTTCAGGCTACAAATTTTTATTACCATTCGCTTGAATAATGAAAATAATAATCGATTTTATAATGAATTAAACGCGAACATATCTTTTTTCACTTGCACGGATCTAATACATATGTATGTATGTATGCGAAAACGCTCGCTGAATGTTATTGCTATTAAATAATTATTTTTTCCAGCGTGCTTTGCATTGAATTATTGACGTAAAACGAAAGTGTATGAAATATGCAAACAATTAAAACGACAACCATAACAAAAACATATTATGAAGCGTATTTCTATAAAATATTTATAAACAAATAGAAATTTTAATGTGCGAGTCGTTTATACATACATACATATGTTTATTCAATTGTTTTTTTTTTTTTTGATTTTTAAATGCTTTTTATTATTACGAAATTATGTTCACAATACATATTATGTCTATTTTAATAGCTACTGATCTACTGATCATTTTCTATTTTACAATTTAATTTAATTTGGTTAGTAATCATAGTATTATATTATTCTAATTCTAATTGTTTAAATTAATCGACATGTACGAGTTTGTATCAGTATCATATAAACAAGCACTTTTTATGTTAAGTTCCTACTCATAAGTTAAGTAAGTTATGTAGGCTAATTTGAAAATATATGCAACTTAGTAAGAGGATTTAAAGGTAGGTATGATGAATTTGAATTTGTTTATGTTTCATATTACACCATGATGGCTTGAAAGATTAAATCAACACGTCAATACGCTTCTGTATACATAATTATAAATGTACATATGTACATATGTATATTGAAGCTGACTTATATAATTGATTATTGATGCGGCTAAAAAGTCAGGTACTATAAAAAAAACTACCTACAAATACCCTGAACAATATAAGGACACAATTTCTAACCGTAATATAAATTTTAATTACAAATTACATATAAAGATCCAATAGCAATATTATTATGTATTCTTTCTTAAATTTAATTTCAATGAAGTTTTATTATTTACATATATTTGTGGGTGAGAAGTATGACAAAGGTAGTGGATATAGTGGAGAGAGTGAAGATATTGAAAAGGTAACGGGCGGACGAATGGACGAAATGTGGACAAAATATGTGCTAGAATGTTACCTGAGAGAATGTAAAAGGGTGAAAGGAAGGCCACGAGGAAAATGGGGAGACGAAGTTAGAAAATGAATAGATTCTCCCAAAATAGAGACTAATGGAAGCGCGTTGGAGAGGCTTTCATCCAGGTGTAGATGCTGAATGGCTGTAAATGATGGTGATGATACACTAGTATTTTGCACGTTGGTATTTTAAGTGGGTGTTTTCTGAAAGGAACCACACTCAGAGGCTATTGTCGCTAGCGGTTTCAACATGCACAACCCTTGTGGTAAATTTGTATCCACCCCTTATTTTAATCTATGCACTGCCCCCTAATTCCATCCTCGCGACTTGTACAGTCATCCAAGTACCGATTTTTTGCATTCATATAAACTTATGATAATTGTAAATTTTTTTTTTTGAAATTTTCATACTTGTAATAAAAATATCCCTTCCGTTTGCTTGCATTTATAAATATTTTCAATTTAAATTTACCATATGTATGTACGTATGTGACGTCCGTACCAGTGGCGTGCCATTTGATTAGAAGGACTACATAGGTTAGTCCCCTAATTTCCCCCGACTTTTCTGTTAGTACAAAAATGAAAAATTTTACTCAACGCTTGAAGACGGATTATTATGATTCAAAAAATAAAAATATATTTTTTTATATATTTATTACAGTTAATCCATGTATAGTGAGATTACAGATATACTCCAGGACGTCACTATAGCTATATATATGTATGTAGATATACATATATGTATGTACATACATGAAAAGCCAATAAAAAAATACAAAAATAATTAAATATCAAAATGTGAACTAAAATAAAGCATGAAAATAATGTAAAGGAATGAATAAAAATAAAATAAAATACGAACAATTAAATGTGAGAAAATATTTACGATATCAAACTAAAAAAGCCGAAATTTGACATTGCCACTGGGTAATTGATCCAAAATCAAACCGAAAAGAAGTATTAAAAAAAAAATTACTTAATTTTTTTCAAATAACAGACTAAATATATCGGAAATTAAAAAAAAATATTTGCGACCTCAAACTTTAGTTTGAGATCGTAAATATTTATCGCTGATCAGCATATTTTAGATTGAACAATTACATATACATAAGTTAACAGAAATCTGATTGAGAGCTTATATATTTTTTTGTTCATAACTAATCCTCTGTTTTAAAGTCACGACACGCCAATGATATGTATGTATATCAGAATAACCGTCAGTTTGCTGGTAGTTGTTTTATTTTAATATTACGTTATTAAACCGAAAGTGTCATTATAATTATAAAAAAAATTGTATAATTTATTTATATTGTTTATATCTAAAGTAACAATTTATGAAGTTTAGTGAATGTGAGAAAATTAGATTTCAAGATTTCGACGGATTTTTGGGCATAAAAATTATATAATATATTTTGAGTTGAGATGTACTTTTTTTATTTTATATATTTATTCTGGCCACCCCTAAAATAAAATATGCAAGTAAACTTGCTTCAAAATGTATATGTTTGTTTGTAATTTGTAGAATGAGAATTATCTACATACATATTTTGTATATCCATAGTTATGTACATAAACAAAGAACTCATGATTAATTTTTAAACAAGGAAAGGAGCACGAATTGAATATTTAATTGTTTTTCTAAAGAAATTACAAGAAAAATAATTGGAAAAAATTGGAAGAAAGTTTAAAATGAAAATAATGGTGGTTATCAAATAAATCTTTCATGCGGCACGATATAGCATTTCATGCGATGATGTGTGATCACTGATCAGCTCGTGTAAATTGTATTGTAAATAACTACGCAAGAAAACTGGAACAAATTAGAAGAATAAAAAAGAACATTAAACAATATAAATGCGTTTTTACTTCAATCGTATTTTATCAATCGTATTTTATCTCGAAATAACCAATTATTTTGTGCATAAATATATTGACGTCGGTTTAGTCGTCTAGATTAAACTATGGATTTTCGGTTAAGAGGTCGTATTGAAGATGAGTTAAAGTCATGCTCCAATACTCATATCTAATTCTAGTAATTAGATGAGCCTTCTTTAAGTACCATTGTTATTGTGTAGGTTCAGATAAAAATTGTCACAGTTCGCGAAAATAAATCAGTCGAACATCGCATGCTGAAGATAAAGTATCTACGCGTTATTCCACATCCAAGTGGGAATTTTATTTCGTGTTTATAATTTGTGAAAATTAAAATACCACAAATCACTCGTCTCTCCTGTTGTTAAACTTACGGCAGTGAACATGCTAAGAATTACACTTTTACTCGTTGCTATATTGCTATTTTTCACTTTCGGCTATGGGAAGCAGTTGAGTGAAAATAACAATAATATTGCATTTAAAACGACACAGACCATAAATGAGATTTCGTCGAAAAATTTACAACAAAATGACGCAAGTAAATATAAGCAATATTTTTTTTCTTCTATTGAGTTACATAGAATCTTTCACGTGACTTTCTTTCTGTGCCAAATTGGAAACTATTTAAATTCGCACAAGTGAAAATTAGCTAAGCTACACGTGCGTTAATTTTAAACATTTTTATTTGTAGCAATTTCCATTGCAATTAAATAAATTAGTTTAGGTTTACGCGTATCAAAAGAACTAAAAAATAATCAGTTCATGCTAATTATGACATTGAAATGTATGAACATTTTACATCGAAATAAAAAAAAGTGATTAAACCGATATTAACTAAGCTTTCTAAGATATCCAGATTTTTCGCCCTCTCGGGTTTCCCTTTAACTCAATAAATAAACTGATAAAGTAACTTCTGTAACTAAAAATTGTAAAACTTCATTAACTACATAACTTATTTTAATAATAATAGTAGCTTAACTGTGATAGAACGATAAAACCAATTATTAATTCTGAAGTATTTTCTTTTCTAAAATTTCTAATACTCTTGCCGTCTCGATTTTTAGAAACTAGAATTAATTTAATGTAATTAAATTGACCGATAGGGTTGTGCATGTTGAAACCGCTAGTGACAATAGCCTTTGAGTGTGGTTCCTTTCCAAAACCACTATGTATCATCATTTACAGCCATTCACCATCCACTGCTCGATGAAGGCTTCTCCAACTCTATTTCGTCCACGCATCTTCCTTGCGACCTTCTTTTCACCCCTTTACATTCTCTCGGGTAGTATTGTAGCACTTATTTTGTCAACCTTTCGTCCATTCTTCTACATAGCTACGTGACCCCCCCCCATTGCTATTTCAATCTCTTCACTATCTCCACTATATTCTTGGCATGCTTATCACTCACATATTTACATATGTATATATGTACATATGTATTAAATACCATATAAATAATAAAACTTCGTTGAAATTAAATCCAAGAAAGAATACATAAGAATACTGCTATTCGATCTTAATGTTTATTTTGTATTAATAATTTTAATTCCGGTTAGAGAATATAGTTCCTTTCTAAAACCACCCGCTTAAAATATCAAAGTGCACAACACTAGTGTATCATCATCATCATCATCACTTAAAGCCATTCACCATACACTGCTGCATGAAGACTTCTCTAACATCCATTCGATTCTGTTTTGCGCAATTCTCATCCATTTCACCTCACACATTTTCTAAATTTTGTCTACCTGTCTTCTTTGCGGCCTTCTTTTCACCCTTTTAAATTCCCTCGGGTACCATTCTAACACTTCTTTTGTCCATATTTCGTCTATTCTTTTAGCTGCGTTACCCATTCATTGCCATTTCAATCTCTTTACTCTCTCCATCATGTACACTAACTACCCTTGTCAGACTTCTCACCCACGTATTCCGTTTCATATCTCTCCTCGTTATGCCGAGCATAAAGCGTTCTATACTTATATGTGCCGAGCACATAGAGTTCATACATACATACATACATATGTATTTTTCAATTATATTTTAAATTTTGATTTATCGGAAAATAAAAAAAATCTTGTTTGAGTATAGTTATTATTTTTAAATAATAAAATACTTCACAATTGATATAATAATTGATAACAATAAATTAAGATTGATTTATAATCTCATATAATAAGATGATGATTTCAAATATATCGATGGCCAGTGGCGGCCAGTGAACAATTAATTATATCATTATACATTGGGAGTTCACTAGTTCTCGATCTCAAAAAAATGTAACTTTCGAGCCCTGATCCATATTAGACTTTTTTTAATGGAAATATATCTGTTCCGTGTCAAGAATACTTTGGTGTTCTCTTTGGAGAATTTTTATATGGGAGCGTAATGAAAAACGCACACACGAAATAGATCGTTGATGCACCAGGCTCGATACTAACAATTGAATTTACTTTTGTCCTACCATATGTTTCATAAGTGTAGAATACGCACAGCTTCTTGAAAATACCCACTCATTTTTTATGATTTTCGTTTATTTTACTGCTAGTACATACATTGGTCGGTGACTTTTCAATTCCGAAAATTCTAATTATTTAGTATGAAATCTCGAGATTTGAAGAGTTGTTATTTGGATATGACATACAATAATTAAATTTATTTTGAATTTTCATAAAAGTTAGAAAAAAAATGTCTTTTATTTTGTAATTTATGTTTTTGATTTCTAATCATTGAATTTTTATTTTTCAGGATGGTTCAAAATAAAAGCAATTAAATTGGTTCCAATGTTGATCGGAGGACTTTTGAAATTACTTGCGATGATTCCAGTGATACTAATTGCAGCAATATTGATTGGAACCGTATCGTTGATCGGAAGCAAAATTTCCCTTTTAATATCGCTAATATTAGGAGTAAAAACGTTACTATCGTTGCTTCCATCACACAAGAAAGGCCCAAAAATGATGGACGAAGATGATTTGAACGATATACAACAATTGGCCATGAAATACGCAGCACTGACAACAAAAAACGAACAAACAATGTATCCCAATAGACATAACTACGACCCTGTGAATTATGCGATTCAGCCAAATATAGGTTTCAGCGGAAAATATATGCAATATCCGGAGGAAAATTTGTATTATGCTAATCGATATTTTCTTCCGGTACCCGTCCAAAACGGTTTTTCGGGAGATGTCGTCAATAACCAACCTATTAACGATAACATTGTAGCTGGCCCGCATGTTATTCAAGACTCTGATAATGGAAACGATGTGGTTTTCTATTTCAATACCAAACTCAATGACGATCGACTGAAGATTTTAGCAGCTGCTGATATGGCTGCTAAAGCAAATTCCTTGTTGGAAAAACAGTCTGCAATCAGCCCCAATAGAAGGGTTGGGGTAAAAATTACAAAAACAGTAGTTAATCATACTTCATAGTGTTAATTTATATATCTTTAGATGTTGATAATTTTGTAGTACAAATAGAATAGAAATTATTTATTTATTTAATAATATTGTAAATATTATTTAATAGTACAGTTAATAAACAATATTGCGAATTATTAAATGTATTTTAATTTTAAATAACGCACCATCATTACACATTTGTATTTATGCACATATTATTTGCGACTCAGTCCGTAACGATTTTTTGCATTTTAATATGTATAAAAGCAAATCATATTTTGACCTGATTGTGTTTTTACATATATAATGTGTTTTATTTTAATATTAAAGCTTAATATACTTCTGAAATTAAATTTATATATTTGTATAAACCTGCAAAATCAGGCTTGGAGCATTACATATGTAGGTATTTATGATATAATGGTAAATAGGATAAGTATTTGAACAGGAAGTAAAAAATATTTGGACTGTTCCGTTCAATTTAAAATAGATTATATTATACTTCGGGATAACTATTATAATTAAAGCCAAAAGAGTGCTATTTTTTATTTGTTTTTGCATAATTGAATTATATGCTCCCCAAAATCATTCGTAATTGCATTATCGATTTGAAATAAATCATGCGTTTTATACAATAAATTAAAATTTATTGAAATATATTACATTTCCTCTGCTAAAATTTTTAATTATTACTTTGAAAAATGAATAATTTTATATAAAATTACAATAAAAAAAACGATTTACAGCAACGCACTCTTTATTTAGTAGTGAACAACTCTGACTAATTGGTTTTCAATTAAAATTAATAATTTATTAAGAAGTTAGTCTACTGGGAAATATTATGCATAGTCATTTCTTCCTATTGGATTTGGATTACGTTTAAGCTGAACAGTCCTAGAAATTCTTCTAAGGTAATACAATCCAGCTTTCGATTAAGTTTTTTTGCTCCAATTTTGTGGGTCACCTGGAGATCGTTATAGTTTTCTTTGGTCGTAACACTGGCATACATTTTTATGAGAGAAACTTACTCACTCGCTCAAGTTTGAAGTGATGGTCAAGTTCATCATTCCATTGATAGTAATTCAATAAACGACCCCACATCAAAAGTCTTCCACGTTGAAAAATATAATACGACCAAAAAAAAAGGCTTAAAAATGGAGAAGTTTCATCAGAAAATCACAGGTGTATTAATAATGTTTACCAATGCGCGATTTATTTTTTGATGATTTTTAAATAAAGATAAATTAAAAGTCAATACATTGATCGCTGTTAGAATATTTGAAAAAAAAAAATATACATACATACATGAGAACATCTGAACAATCATCGAACAAAACGATTATATGCATGAATTAGCACTACAAGATGCCTTGTGAACTAACTTTTTATTTATTTACCATATAATGATGTTATTCACGATATATTACTAATCAATTAAAATTAAACATATGTATAATTATGTGTACACACATATACATATATACACTGATTTATTATATATGTATTACATTACTTATTATTGAACTGACGCAATAAATCATAAAGTTTTTAGGTTAATTTTAAAAAGCGCTAAGCAGGTGAAATAGCAGTATTTTAGTATACAATAATACGTAGTATCATTCATAATATTTTACCTGTAAGAAAGTGGCTCCAATTATTATTTATCGGCGAAATAACAAACAACCTGGCATACTTTGAGCTAGGCTGTGAGAGATTTTTTGATACAGCGTGAAGAGTAAAAGGAGAAAAAAAAACGTGAACGTAAGAATAACGTAGGTCAATTGCTCGAAATGCAACAAAAGTACAAGTGCGATCGATTTGTTGAACAAACGTAGGGATTAGGGATCCCAATCGAATATTCGAATATTCGAGTATTCGAATTATTCGTCTGATTTTTCAGCCATTCATTATTCGAATATTTCATCAACTATTCGAATATTATTCGTGTATATATTTTTTTATAAAATAAATACACAAAATCAACATGAAAAGAATGATGACAAAGAAGTCGACGATTATGAAGAAAATGAAATATGTAATGGGGATAATTATGATGAAAATGAAGATAATGAAGAAGAAGAAATGTCTACATTTGAAGAAACGGAAACAGAAATTTTTATTCATTAAATACAGAAATGTTTGAAGAAAATCAATAATAGTCTCTACATCTTTAATATCGGCAGAAGGAGTTTATAAATTTTTATTTAAGAAGTTCTCACAAACAACCAAAAAGTTTTCACAAATTTTAGAAAACAGAATGAATGAAAGACGGTTATAACATTACTAGTGAATAGCCCGATGAAATATCATCGCATGGGTATAAAATTATTATATACCCGTATAAAACTAAAAAAAAATCCGGAACCGGAACCGTTATTTTCGTAGACTCTCATAGATAGTTTTCAATTCTTTATTTGTAATAATTTTCAATTCTTAAAGTTAACGTTAACAAAATGTAATATTTTCCGATTATACACAAACGGTCATTGACCTCGTAACGTTGAATATTATTATTACACATAACAAATTACGTGCATATACATATGATATGGCGTGCGACGCGAGCTCATGAGGACATTGCGTTTGGATCGGAGGGTCCGAGGTTCGATTCCCGGCGCCCGCGGTGAATTAAATCAATTTTTTCTCGAATATCGTCAAAATATAAATAATTTAAATTATAATTATAATTTAATTGAAAATAAATACATAAAAAATGGTTCAAAACCTCGCTAAATGAAATTATTAAAATTACGTATTTTTATATGGCGAGAAGGAATATTTCAATTAATGTTTAAAAAAAAAGGCGAAATGATAAATTGGATTTGGCGTGATGTCCGAGACCATTAGCTCAATTTAGACCCATATTCAGGCTATTTGGGGTGATCAGTTCGAGTCCCGACAAAGTCGTCTCGTCGAAAAATGAATTAATCGATTTTTATCGATTCGTTCATTATGTTCGGCGAGAGTTAGGACACACACACACACACACACACACACACCCACACACACCCACACACACACACCCACACACACACACCTACACACACACCCACACACACACACAGATTACCGTCTTTATATATATGATTAATTTACCTAAATACAGGAATTATTACAAATTCACAATAAAGCCGACATCAACAGCGTGTGAACGAGTATTTTCGACTGCAGGGTGGACGAAAACAAAAATTAGAAATAGATTCGACCATGAAACATTCAACGCATTGCTATTTCTAAAATATCATTTTCTGAAATTAAATTAAGATTTTTCCGTATTATATTTTGTAAATTTATTTTTAATTGCAATTTTCCAAATTTTACAAACTATCTTATATTTTATGTGTGTGTATTTTAGTTTTATATGCTTTTTTTAATTGTAATATATTACATATATAAACATAATGTAATTTATGCGTAGTATATATGTAATTACTATTTTTTTTTAAATTTTCAAATATATTCGAATATTCGAATGGCTCTTGATTTACTATTCGATATTCGAATAGTTGGAGTCGACGAATATTTGGGATCCCTAGTAGGAATCCTTCAATGAAATATCTTATTTTTCAGATACAAATAATTGGAAGTACTGCTGTACATAAATGTCTAAGACACTTAATCTAATAATAATCACGTAAGAGCAAGGTAATAAGCGTGGAAGTGAGAGCTCATTTCGGAGATTAATGATGACGACAATCGGAGCGTTCACTGTAAACCTGAATAAGTTTTTTTTTTAATATACATATGTATGTTGTGATGAATAGTGATTAGCTCGAATTTTGGTCACCGGGACTATACTATGCGGTTTGGCTATACATACCTTAAAAGGAAGGTTTCTTGTAATGTTGGGTAAGCAATTTCATTGGCAACAATGACAACTTTCGGCCAGAGAACGAAAGTGAACTATTGAGTCGAATTCAGAGGCGACATTGAAAGCCTCAGCTTCACCGAGTCCGTTAATTGTGATTGTGCTCACCGACTTTCACACAAAATTTAAAGTAAAGTAGAGTGCAGTCAGCTTGAGAGCAAGCCAAGAAGGGAAATAAAAGAATAAAAATGCGAACAAACAAAAAGGAACGTTCTTAGTTTGGTCGCTGGGTTATTGGACCATGGTCGCTCCACCTACTTAGTTCGTTTTGTACATTTTCGTCGCTTTTTGCGATTCATCTATTTTATTCGGTATATAAAGTGCCGGTGAGCAGAATCAGAGCTTCAGTTATACGGCAACAATTACAACGTACACTTGTTACTAATATCAAAAATCGTCAAATCATGGAAAGGCGGAGTGCGATTTTCTGTGTCCTCCTCGTAGTAGTGCAATCTTGTATTGCCGATCAAGAGAGAAGCGCCAATGCTATCGATAACGAGGCCGGTTTCGATAACTTCTCGTTTTCTCACTGCGAAGATAAGGACACTTCCCTATCCTGTCAGAGCATCAGAATCGCCAGGAACGTATTCCAACAACTGATGAAGGCTAAGAGTTCGGACGGAATAGGAAACCTGAAGATCATCGATGGAGTCGAATTAGTCAAAACCCAAAACTTGGCTGAAGGCGGCAGGAGTTTGAACGATGGAACCGTTCTTGGAAAGATGGCTGGTTATCTTCAGAGTCATGAAATTCGCGTCAAGTTGCCCGATCTAGTCGGAAAGGCTGATATTAATGGAGCTTTTTCAGAAACTCTAAGGTCGTTCGATAAGCAATCTGCACTTGTGGGTGAGTTCAAACTTTTATATTTACTTCAACAATTTTTATATGATTTTATATCACAATGTAATATAAATATATTTTTAATTTTAGAAACTGGAAGGAAGAAGAATAAAGGCGATGGAGGTGTTATGCTGATGGGTTTGATGATGGCTAAAACTTTAGCCGCCATCGGTTTTGGAGGTCTTGGTCTTTTAACAATGAAGGTAAGTACTTGGGAACTATGAATTTTAATACTAAATATTTTTAAGAATTTTATTAAGATATGACATTATGATTTTTTAATTTTTTTTTTGTCGTATAGATTGGTTTTTTAATTAAAAATATTATTTAATAAATATTCGACTGTTATAAATGACATTAGAAACAAAATTTAAAGACCTAGTATTTAATTTTAGTTATTATTTAATAAAAAAAATACATATATGGTTGAAAAATTTTCTGAAAATTCTAAATCATTTTTTAAATACATATATTTTTTGATTATTTTTTTTGCATATTGTTAATGTGCGCACGTTTTACACCTATCATACAAAATTAAATGGCAATAACATGTTGTGGCCGTTATAACGGCGAGGCAATTGTTGCTGTAACGGATTTCTTTCGACAAGATGGTAAAACTCTCGTGAAGATTTTTCCAGAAATAAATACGCGATCTAAGTCATAGATGTCGTAAAAATTCATCATTAAATTTAAACCGTTATTTTAAATATGAATTCATTTATTTTTATGCGAATTTTCCATGTATGAAATTGAATATATTTCAGGCTTTGATGGTGTCAGCTCTAGCTTTGATGTTGTCGGCTATAATCGGAGTGAAGAAATTGGCTTCGTCTGGTGGAGATCATGATGGTGGTCATCAGGTCCATTATGTGCAGGCTCATGACCACCACAGAAGGAGGAGAATGATTGCAGATCCCAACAATTCTGAAATGCCGTACAGCGGATGGACCCACTACACCACCTCATAAAAATGCTCAGACGCATTTCAAGTATATTTATTAAGCTATTTATTGCGTTTTTGATATTATTGCCAAAACTTACTACCTACCTAATGACTGATCAACTAATTTTACCATTTTCGCATTGTTACAAACGCCAAATTATTTATCATGTTATTTATTACGTGACATTAAATAGATTTTAACATTGAAATGCATGTTTTATTATTTTATTACATACATATATAGAAATCCATTTTACCGCTTTTTTTATTCTTACTAATTATATTTTAATTCTTATACATTGTAATAATAGATGGATATAGACGGGGTTAATTTTATTAATTAAATAATGCTACTAATTTCAAAAGCTTTGGCCCAAATTTACGATTGAAAAACGGTTATTATTTTACAAGAGCTATTTTTTTCAATAATTTTCACATTGCTTTGTAAATTTGTGAATTCATGGTAAAAGTTCTTCAATGACAACACAATATCGATCTCCTTTGTGTTGGAAAAAATGTTACTTTCTTTATTATTGAAAAGCATGAAAGTTATAAGCTAAGCCGATTTTTTTCTAATGCTTCATTTAATATTTCAAAAATTACTTTCACCCTCGAAAGACATTTAACCCCGTTAATATTTGCTACATACGTACATACATACATACATACTGAAAGTTCCTAAAACACATACACACACACACATACATACACTGAAATTCTTTAAAAAAAATATTTTTTTGAAACAATTACATATTACAATTCTATTCTGCAATGATTTTTTTTTTCAATGACGCATTTAATATTTGTAGCATTTAATACAAAAACTGATATTTGTATTGATTTACAAATTAGTTTAAAAACTTATCTTTTCCTTATATATTACGTGTAACTAATATTTTATAAACGGTTTCAAACCAATAGTATTTGATACGTGTCAGAAAAACGATGGTCATTTCCACCTTATTTGGAAAGTTTCTTTTGTAATTATCGTATAAATATGCTATACAATATACTATTTCAGTTTTGACTTTTATTAAATAAATATTTAATAATCTAGACCAAAAATTCGATATAGGGATTGATCGTTCTTGCGTTGATGTAAAAGGCAACTTTTCGGGAACGTTTTACTTCTACAATTTGAAGGATCAATGTGTGATATTTTTTATCCAACTGAATGAATATATCATCAAATTGTATTAAATGCTTAAAAATATCTGGAAATCAATTTGCAAAAGGTTAAAATATTGATTTTACGAGGGCGCGTTCTGAATTGGTCTAAGCGCCCTGTTGCATAAGCCGCGACGGTTCGCACTTAGGCAGACGGGGGCGAACTCATGCGAGGATTTCGAAACGGAAAGCAGTCACAAGTGGAGAGCAAGAAGAGGTGTTTTTGTTATAGGTGGGTCAGGTTAATTGGTCCGAAATGAGGGCGGGCGAGTGGAGAGCGGCACTCGAGAGGCCGTGACGGAACCGGAACTCGGAACGGTAAAAGGGAGAGAGGCGAGCATAGCTGCTCGCCGTCTTGCACTGTGACCGACAATGCCTACGCATCTTAATCATTTTAAATCATTTCAAATTATCCCCCTTTCCGTGGGGGTTGTTCTCGAAAATATCGTGGGAATGCATTGGAATGGTGTCTCGAACAGATGCGAGAGGCGTGGGCGTCGTCGCGTCTCTCGAATCGCCTCTTGGGTGGTCTCGTTCCATTGATGCAGGTTCAATTCGATTATTCGGTATGAATGGTTATTTAAATCAACATCATCATCATCATTTGCAGCCTTCCATTCATCTCCGTTCTGAACGAAATTCATCTAACATTACGCATTTGTCTTATTTTGTTCATACACTTTGCTTACGGATGCCTTTGAACACTTCTCTGATCCAAATTTGATTCCATCTTCTAACCACATGTCCTACCCTTTACTACATATATACTCTATCAACTCTTCATTTGTTCCACTATTTCATCTAATTTATTCCTAGCTCTTACCATTTAAGAGCTTGTCTCTCTTCGTTATACCAAGCATAAAACGTTTTATGATACTTCTCCAAGTGCAAAATTCAATACCCAAGACTGGCAAATGTCATTTAGAATAACAATTCGGTATATATTATAAAAGTGTATTCAATCTGTTAAAAAATCTCATTGTTGATATTCTTTTTTTATTTTGTATGAAATAATTATAGCCTTTTGTTTTTTTTTCTTTGAAAATAATTCATAAGTTTAATAAAAAAATTATCTCTTTTCATTTCTTATTATGAAAAGCTTAAAGCCTTTTTAAATTTCAATGATAAAAACTAGATGATGCCTGAAAGTTTAATGCTTAAATCTTTTATAAATCGTGCAGTCATGCAATTGATTTAAAATTCAAATTCAAATAAAATATTTATTTTGATTACCGTCGAGTTACCTAGATTTGCTTCAATTTCAATTTAAACTAGTTTTCATATCAAATCATCAGTATATTTTTTTAATTACACCGATTAAAATAGTTGTACATTAAATGTAGAATAAAATAAAACACATTTGATCGTCATTAAGACTATCTAGTACGTACTCTTGTAATAGGCTTTAATGTAATCCCATAAATGAAAAATGTTAATGACATACAATCAATACTCACAACCGACCCATTCATAAAACATAAATTTGATGCAAACATAATTAAAAAAAAGAAACGATCGCAGCATTTTTAATAGTACTTTGAATGAATGGTTTGATTCTGTATAGATTTACTATTTACATTGATTATTTATTTATTTTTGGCGAAGTGGTTTTTTCAACATATTAAACATTTATATTAATCAGAATGTAGTACTATGAAATAGTACCTCCCATTATAGGTATCCCCTTTTTTAGGTTTTTGAATTGAATTAGCTCCCAAACCGCTAATCGAATCAGACTGAAATTTGTTTACATGTAATATAAATTATAAATTTTATACCCTAATATTTTTTAAATATTTTTACCTCAACCGGAAGTAGTACTTTTACTATAGAGAATCGAGATTTTTTATGTTTTCTCAGAAAACGTTTAGCTTATTGAACTGTAATTTCATATCTAGAAGCTTATGCTTATGCTTAGTTATGTATGAAATTTGGTAAGCATCCGTCAACCGGAAGTGGTAATTTACTCTTGTTCCATTTTTTTCATTATTTTTTTCGACCCTTTAAACATGTGTGCTGTTGACGAAAACATTCAAGTATAATTCTTGTATTAATATGATAAAAATAAAAAAATCACTAAATTTAACAAACCGGAAGTGGGATTTTTTCCTCTTAGAAAATTCAAAAATGTTGTGACCACGATTCTTTCCACACCCCTGAACATATCAAGCTGAAAATTTATATTTGTATTCTTTATGTACTAACTTAGAGCTGATAAGGTTTTAGTCACAATTCGTAAACCAAAAATAGTATTTTTTTTTAAAACAATATTTAATTATTTTATTTTGACCTTGTAAATTATTTTTATTTTCTTGATATTTAATTTGTGTAATAGTTATAGTGATTTTGAGTAATAAAAAAATTTAAAATAAATAATAAAGTATAATTCTTGTATTAATATGATAAAAATAAAAAAATCACTAAATTTAACAAACCGGAAGTGGGATTTTTTCCTCTTAGAAAAGTCAAAAATGTTGTGACCACGATTCTTTTAGCTTATTGAACTGTAATTTCATATCTAGAAGCTTAAGCTTAATACCAAGTTATGTATAAAATTTGGTGAGCATCTGTCAGCCAGAAGTGACAGTTTACTCTTGTTCGATTTTTTACATATGATACGTATGACGATTTTTTTATTTCGATCGGAATTTGAACCGATAACCTCTCAACTGATTAGTACGCTGTGGAAATTAATACAGCAGATCAAAATTGAAAATTTGGAATGTGAAAATTGAAAATTTAGTCAAAATGGCGGAAGTAATGGCGGCCGATTGAGTGCATGTACATAGGTGATGTTGGAAAACATTGAACACGGCGCGAGCGTAACCCCACCGCGGACTTATATAGCTGTTGCGATGTGGTTGCAATCGAGAGTGTTGTGAGAGAGGCAACGAGGTGAGTGAGAAGTGAGGAGTGAGATGAGTGAGGAGTGGGGTTGTTGAGGAACCCACTAACCCACTTGCTCCCTCCGCGTCCGTTCAAGTCCAAGGTGACGGTCACTTTCCAACGGCTCCGATGCGAAATCGCCAATGAAATGTTAAAAATGCCCGACTGTTAACGACCGTGAAACGTTAACAACCAATCTATGTATGTAGGTACACATTCACACAAACACATACATGTCTGCATACATACATACATACGAACAAACATTCGCGCCAATTTTTATGACTTTCGACGAAATTCATCCGGTACGTGTGTGCCCACTCGACATTCCAGAATTAAATTCGAATTGTCGTATGTACTATGTGTGTAGGTATGTACATACATAAGTGCGGTTTGTAATTGGCATGTAGAGTATTTTAAATATTGGGAAAACTGCTCACCAACTGGGCTATAGAAAACACCCATTCTAAAAACCTGTCTACGATTCAAAATAATATACTAAAATGCTGAATTTGGTGGTATAAGTTGAAAAGTGTGGATTTTCATATTGTTTTTATCTTTAGCCAGCAGTATAGTTCGGTCGTTAAGCTTCTGCCTAACATTGAGAGGCGCCGGGTTCGATCCCATGAGTTGACCTCGATTGAAAAGAGTTTTTCTGAGTATATCTGTAGTGTAGATCTGGATGTTTGTGACTCCAAGTCGATTGTTTCCTATCAGAATGTGAATGTTTCATCGATATCAAATTTATTTTGATATTTAATACTAGTGTAATGCCCGTTGATCTTAAAACGGGTATTTTTGAAAAAAAATTAAAGTATTAGTCGCCTTATGTACCTATATATATATATATATATATATATATATATATATATATATATATATATATATATATATATATATATATATATATATATATATATATATATATATATATATATATATATATATATATATATATATATATATATATATATATATTTATTTATTTATTTATTTATTTTAATATACAAGTATACCACAGAGTCTTTACAGGTCACCCCAATATGACACTGTGGCCAGACAATACATAAAAGATCAAATACATAAGAAAAAATAAAACAACAATAATAAAAAAACAAATAAAATAAAACATTTAAAAAATTGTACATAAAAATTAAAAATTGAAAAATTGAGAATTAATAAATTGAAAAATCAAAAATTAAAAAAAAATAAAAAAATGAAAAATTACAAATTGAAAATAATACACAAAAAAAAACACATATATAAATAGTTTAAATTGAATTAAAAGTAAAAAACAGTAAAAATACGGATAGATTATCCGGTGAAATATTGAAAATATCAATGTGATTGCTGACCAAATTCAAGCAGCGTAAGACTCGAGCGATTGGTGAAAAAGCAAGAACATTAGTTCTTGCTTTAATAGTTTGGAACAATGGACGCAATCGATAATCAATGAGGCGAGATGGAACCCAAAATTTCATTTCTTCCAATATAGTTGGGTTGTAAATATCACCTCTTAATAATTTGAAGAAATGACACACAAGATGCATATCCCGCCGATGAGATAGGGAACTATAGCCAACAGAACCTTGTACAAAAGCACTAGGAAACAGTTGAGGGTAGTATCCAAACTCCCTCATATATAGATAGCGGAGGAACTTCCTTTGAACTCTTTCAATTTTTAGAGAGTAAGTTAATTCACTGGGACTCCATATAATGGCATCAGATTCCAAAATGCTTCGGACCAATGCGTTATAAAGAAGACGCAAAACTCTTAAATTATTGAAAATGTGAGCATTGCGTAAAACGAAACCCAGCATCTTTGAAGCTTTATTGCACATATTGGAAATATGGATACCAAACTTCCATCTGCTCTCAAACGTAACGCCAAGGTCTTTTTTGGATAATGTTCTACACAGTGGAGTTCCACCAAGATTATACTGATATAAGGTGGGGTTAGAAGACCGAGAAAAAGACATAATATTGCATTTACTTACGCTAAGAGGTAAATGATTATTAGTCGCCCAGCACCATAAAGAGTTCAAATTACTCTGAAGGACCTCACAGTCAGAAACACTATCAATTTTCATGAATAACTTGAGGTCATCAGCATATAGTAAAAAATTTGAATCTGAAAGTACCGAGCCAATATCATTCACATATATTAGAAACAGTAAAGGTCCCAAATTAGAGCCTTGGGGCACGCCAGAAGATGTGAGGTATACTTCAGAGAAATGGCCATCAAAACAAACAAACTGACGACGATTACTTAAATAAGAAGTAAAAAAATCAGTAAGATTATCCGATAGACCAAAATTGGCCAATTTCTTAATAAGTATTGAATGATCAACCTTATCAAAAGCTTTAGCAAAATCGGTATAGATCACATCAACTTGATGCCCTGCATCTAGCGATTTAGTAATGAAGTTTGAGAAAGACAAAAGATTAGTAGTCGTAGAGCGTGCTGAACGAAAACCATGCTGTTGGTCTATGATAAACCGACTGCAATGGTTATAAAGTAATCTCTGCAAAATTATTTCGAATAATTTGGCTGGAGCCGAAACAATGGCTATTGGTCTGTAATTATTAATAAAAGATTTATCGTCATTTTTGTGAATTGGAGTGACTTTGGTGCATTTCCAAGAGTCAGGGAACAGAGAAGATTTCAGTGATAAATTATAGATATGAAGCAAAGGATATAACAAACTGGACTTGCATCCCTTTAAAACAAAATCGGGAATAAAGTCAGGACCAAAAGATCTATTAGGTTTCAGCTTCTGGAACCCATACTCCATATCACTGATATTAAATTCAAATACTGACAGAATGAAGGAATGACTTATTTGAAACTTATTATTTGAAGATTGAGTGAATGAGTCTACAAATGCAGATTTAAAATGCTCAGCAAAACCCTTAGCGATATCTTTCGAACCTGAGAACGACTCATCACCATTGAACATCATTGTCAAATTCGAATTGTTATTATGTTTAGAATTTATAAAGTTCCAAAATAATATTTCGTACTTGATGTTACGAGTTCGATTCCCCGCTAAGTCTCGCTGTTGGCCAGACCTTGATTTGTCTAGGTCGATCGTTTCTTATCAGAATTTGCCATTTTTTTTGATTTTCATTGAAACGATTCCTGTAAAATTGGCGTTTCCTTCCCAATTTACAGTTGCGAAACTTAAGTTATTGTTATATCTTAGGTTTCGCCATATTGCTCACCATAGATGTCTCTGTGGTTGTTTATCGAATATAAAATTGTATTGTTACATGAAAGTTATTCATCGTTATTTATCGTATTAATACGATGTTTGTAATATATGTATAATGACCACAGATGTCAGATATTATTTAGATTTACATGTATCTATGTAATAATTATGTGGACCAGGAAGGCGCATTTGGGGTTTACCTGTTAAGCCTTCCTGGTATATTTGTAAAATAAAATGAAAATAAAAATAATAATAATAAAAAAAATAATATATAGCCAGTAGCATAGCTCGGTCGTTAAGCTTCTGCCTAACACCGAGAGGCGCCGGGTTCGATCCCATGAGTTGACCTCGATTGAAATAAATATATCTGTAGTGTAGACCTGGATATTTGTGACTCTAGGTCGATCGTTTCCTATCAAAATTTGCCAATTTTCTTTGGTTTTATTGTTGAAATGGTTCCCGATTAAAATTGGCTAAAAACCTTTCTACCTGCTAGGTCACCACTGTTTGAATATGATTAATGTACAATAAAATTTATGTACAATTCATAGATGTCTCGATGGTTTGCAAGTTTTCAGTGTCTCGTAATTCAGCGATTTGTGTAATATAAAATGCTGCATTGTTTGTAATTGGCCAGGAAGGCAGATTGGGGTTTACCTGTAAGGCCTACCTGGTATAAAATGTAATAAAAAATAAAATTATCTTATTTTATACCTCAATTCGTATTAGAAAAGTCGTGATAAATGTATGCAATATATATAAATGTTGCTTGTGTAAGCATATTTCAAGTGAAAATATATCTTTACTGGTGAAAATATAATTCAAGCAGTGAAAATATGTCAAATAATGAATTTACAACGTTTAACTCTACAAATTTAACCCTAACAACCCCGTTTTTAATGAATAGGG